>NC_077224.1:79081704-79381704 GCF_024763615.1 Phlebotomus papatasi | reverse complement strand
GAATTTAGTTGAAACAGACGTAATTGTCAATTGATTTTTGTCGCTAACAAAAAATGTGCAAAAAATCATTCGAAATACTCTAATAATTGTCTAATATAGGTGTTAAATAAGAAAAGTACTGTGCAATGTACTTTTGCGGGTTTTCGAAAGCTGCTTTTTCTTAAAAATCAATTAAAAACAAGTGGCGAAAAAGTGCTTACACAGTGGCGAAAAAGTGTTTACAAAGTGGCGAAAAGTACTGAAACATGCATTGTTGCAGGAAATGTATTTTTTCAACTAGATGCCCAAAAATTCCCGGAAAGTCTCCTGGTTCATTAGAGAGACAATGCTTCAAAGCACTTGTACAGAAAATGTCTTTTTATTTCGACAAAAATTGTAAGAATTACAAGGGTACAAAACCTTAAGGTGGCGAAAAGGGCTTACTCTACCCTAATAATATAATACCTTCTTTGCAATGAAATATTTCAATAATTTCCCAATCTGCCAAAACCTAACTAGTCAATTTGTTTTTTTTTCATCGGTAATACCATGATTGGGTACACAAAGTGAATCGTTGAGCATAACAAGCAATGTAAATTTAATTAATTTTTTTCAGATACTCAAGAATTTTGAGAATTTCCTTTTCCGCATTTACTAAATAATCCTTTCTTATTTCAGGGTTCTTCATATTTGGTTCGTCACTTACTGACGAATTGAAGTTTTTCAATTTGAGAGACTCTGCTACTGGGTATTCTTAGCTGTAAACTCGCAGTGTGGAGTTAATTAACGTGCTATGTGCAATGAATGGGTTCAAGGGTGTCTTATTGAGCTTTTCAATGGAATTCTTATCGATTCATATGAGCTACGGCTGTCTCTGGCAAGAATTGATGACAATATCATCAATCACTCAGTATGTTAGATGCTAGCCATGCTGAAGCAGCACTATCATCAAACAATATTGCTACTTGTGTGAGATAGAGAAACAAGATGCAAAAATTAAGATGGAATTTCAAAGCACTCGAGGCAAGGTCGCGGTACAAAATAGGAATACCTTGGAACAATATGGTTAATATTATTAATGCGATGGTGATATGCTATTAAAGCATCAGTGGGTGCAAATTATACTGCTGAACTTCCCCTTTTTTTCCAAAGGCAATTAATTTCACGTTAAATTTATGCCAAAACTATAAATTAGTTAAAATACTTTTGGACAGTAAAATAAGATGGTGTGCGAAAAAAATATAAACACGACAATGACAAAAAGTTTCACTCTGACCATGAACCACAACAGTGAAAATCGTGTTCAATTTTTCAATATCTTATTAAATTTGTACTTTTTGTTGTACAATTTATACTTCAGTAGTATTTGTATACAATGAAATAAGCTTACGGACACTAATAAATTATAAACTTGAAATTGTTTGTCATTCTCAGGTTTTGACTTTTCGCTGAGTGCACACACTGCGAGACACTGGATGATTAAATTTTATTTCCATTTCAATTATTGAGAAGGTTGAAACGACACTGGCGGAGAGATGTTCAATTGAATGGCCAAAAATGGGAAGATCAACACACTGTGGGCCCAACAAGTTCATTCAACTTGATTTTTTCAGCAAAAAATAAATGACTAATTTCCTTATTGCCCAGCAACAAGAAATTTCTCAACCTTACCAGAAGAAACTATTAATTGAATCAATTGCTGCATTCACACTATCAAGAGAATGATATTGATTTTGGATTAGTTGCTATTTACTTCAAGGTACTTCGGTTCATTCCGAACTTCAAAAAGATACTATTCATTGAACTTGATAATTAAATAAAATCATTAGGGGAAAGTACTCTCCCTTTGAACGTTCATGCCTTCGAATAATGTAACTTTTCTTTTAGTTTTCCTAAGAGATTTACACATTTCTATTAAATATTAGTTGGCTTATCATCAATTGTTGATAATTCTGTGATAATTTAGTGTAAATCTCTTACGAAAAACAAAAGAAATTCACATTATTCGAAGGCATGAACGTTCGAAGGGAGAGTACTTTCCCCTATGGTGCTATTCCATTGAAAAATAAAAAAAGAAAAGGGGAAAAATGAAATTTCCCCTTTATTACATGAATGGGACACCCATAATATGAAAAGAAAAATTTAAGAAAGAAGTAGTATGAAATAGGAAACAGAACCGTTTTTTACTGCTCGAACTTCACAGAGAGCAGATAATCTCTCGATTTTGAGTAATAAATGTTTTTTGACTTCTTACCCCTAGGCGCCTACATTCATTAAAATAGCATTTTTTTTCTTTAAATTACTCCTAGTGTGTAGACGGCTTAAGAGGTCGTATTTTGGTAAAATTTAGGACACCTGAACACAGAGAAATCCGAAAAAGTTAAAATTATATTCCGGAAATGTTAATTTTACCCTGCAGTATTGATCTGAAATCGGTGTAAATATTATGCTTTTTAGGTGTATTAGGGGTTAAAGTTACCCTTTTTCATGTTATTTATACCCTTGAAAAGGTGTAAAATTAACATTAAAAAATATTGATATATTTTTACACTTAAAAAGTGTTAAAGTTATGAGGAAAAAAAGTCAATCGCAACCCCGTTTTTTCGCAGGGAATTTTCGAGTTTTTTTACGATACGTTGTTTGCACATCTGTCCGCCCAGCAGTTACCACGCCTAGAGGCCAAATGGGCTAGGTGGTTATAGATAGCTACCAGAGATCTTCGGAGGACCCCCCCCCCCATAAGTCGACACTGGAACTATTAACATCCCATTTATTTTTCTCCTATACACTGTTAAAAATAAAAGGATCTAATTGATCCAAATTTGATCCTTTTGCAAAGTATGGATCAAATTAATATGTTCTATTATGATAAATGTGCATGCAAAGTATGAAATTTGATCCATCCTCATTTTAGGATATATTTTAGAGGTTGTACAGGCGGACGTTCGTCCATATACGAAAATAGCGTTGAATCATCCCTAATAACGGTTTTTCAAGGTAAAAGGTTAAAAAGGCTCTTAGAGAGCTTGATTCTTAACTAAAGGGGGTCATCTTTATACTTGTTTGGAGGGTCCAACAATTCCTAATAAGCCTGAACCGATTCCAATTTTCAATTTATTCCAAGTGATAAATAATTCTAATCTGTAATTGAATTATATTACACCTTAATTAGTTTGGGAAATGTTTTGAGTGATTTATAAATCGGTTCAAATCGATTCAAATCTGTCGCGTAACGGTTTTCTAAAAAGATAATAGCAAAGTGAGAAAATTTCTACGAAATTCTTAAATTTGCAAAAATTGCTCCTATCTTCATAAATAGAACCAAAAAAGAACTTTATTAATATCAGTTAATAATTCGAAGGCACTTTCGGGGTACGGAATATAAGGGCCTTAACAGACCTGAGGATTAGCCAAAAGACGGCTTAGTGTAATAATTATATTAGAAATAATGGCCAAACTACATTTCCATCACTTTCCACTAAGTCGTCTCTCGGCTTAAATCGTAAGTGTGTCTGGGGCATTAGTTACGAGTTTGAGCACTTTGGAAAGTTTGGAACGTTTTACCACCCCTAAAATACATTCTCTAGTAGAAATATCAATATTAATCGACATAATTAAAATATAATTCTCATGAAGATATAGAAAAATGGTCTCTGATTAATTTTATAGAGGAATAAAAGAAAAAATATATAAAAGCCGTACTCACTATGGCGTTGTTATCTCGTAATCTTCGTAATCTGTTATCTTGTTATAATTTTTCAATTATAAAATACATTACGAGAACATAACGAGATAACGAGATAACGATATTACAAGATAACAACGCCATAGTGAGTACGGCTAAAGATTTTGAAAATTTTCATGAAAAGTAATAAAATATTCACAACTTTTACATGAAGCTTAAAAATTCATTGGATTTCTATTATTTCATTTTAAATTTAAATTGCCTAACGAAGCTAAGCTACTACAGCCGACGTCTTAGAGGTGCCACTATTGAACCAACCTCATCGGGAAAAGGATTAAAAAAATAAATACATCGTATGGACAAAACATACATAAAAATTTTAAAAAAATATTGTTTAATAAAGCTTCGGTAAATAAATTATTTAATAAATTAAAATTCGTAAGATATTTAAATTTTAAAAAGTAAAATAAAATTACAAAATGTGTAGTTACTGAGAATCTCTGTCAATGTTATATATAGGGGAAATTGGAGTACTTTTGAATTAGGGCACCTTATTCGAAATAGAGTTTTTTCTTCTAATTTTTAGATTTAGATTTTAGATTTATTCAATATATTGCTTTTGAGCTTGCACTCTTGAAAGCTTAATACACAAAAAAATTCCAGAGATACATATAAATAATAAACAAATAAATAAATAAATGAATGTGGTCAGGAAGTATTCTATTGCGCCCACCGGCGTTTGAGTGTTGGTGACCAACCTACTCCAGAGTAAAACGGTGGAAAACTCCTTCTCAGGTTGTATAAGCCATCTGCATCATTAAAGAGAAAAAAAAATCTTCCTGACCAGAAAACGAGAAAAAAAAATCAAAGTAAGAAAGCAAGACTACGGCGCCAAAAAGGTTTGGATAAGCCTCCGTTTCTCTTCTCTAGGAAGTTCATTCCAGAGAATAACTCCCTCAACAAAGAGGGAATTGTGAAGAATGCGGCTCCCCGATCTCAGCACGGCGAGGCACGAAGACCTAACAGAAGGACCCGGCACTAGGAACTCCGTCAGATAACCAGGTTGACGACTTTTAAGAAGACGGCAAAGAAAGTCCACAGCACGAGATTGTAGGAAAAGAGGCAAAGTGGTTCCAAGAACTTGAGTATAATAAGGAGATACATGATCATAAGGACGAAGATTAAATATATAGCGTATACAATTATTAAAAGTGATTACGAGGCGACGCATTGATGCAGCGTCACAAGAGAAAAATAGTTCAGCACCGTAGGAGAAGAGAGGAACGAGAAGGGCACGAACAAGAAGCAGTCGAATGCCCTGAGGAGTGAAGAACTGATGTCTTCGAAGAGTAAATAAGGAAAAGTTAATTCTTTTATTTATATAGGAAACGTGGTCGTCCCAAGCCAATGAATCATTGAAAATGATTCCAAGATTTCTAGCTTTGTGGACGTAGGGAATGGCCTCACCATTGAGCCAAAGAGGATGGGAATTGGGGAATAATTTTAAATGGGGCTTTTCCCTATCATGAAATAATTTAGATTAACAATCTGTTTGTGGAGCTAAATTATATCGCGATAAGGCTCAGTTGCATTTAACAATAGGAGAAAACACCAAATTTCAAAAATGTCCCAATTTAAAGGTGCCCCACTTTTCCCTATGACATTTTTTCGATTTTGCTAATTGTAAAATCGAATTCAAAAGAGTTTAACGGAACTCGATGGAATCACAACAATTACTCGTTTGTCATATACCCTGTGATATTAATCATCATACCAAATTTTGACCTCTAAACTTGTGCCTTAGTGATTCCCCAATAAAAATGTTGTATTGTTGTGATTTATGGGTGAAGGCTCAGCCACAACATGCAAAGAGATCCAGGCGGGTTCTTGTTAACATGTGACAAACACCTCTTGGAGAACGAGTGATGTCATTGTGCAAAATATTCAGTCAGCAATTCATGAATTTCTCCATTTGTATTCATGTTAATTCCCCAAAAGAGGGGTATAATAATCTTTTTTAAAAAAATTCACGTGCTGATTTAATAAAGATATTGTTCTTAGAAGAGTGTTCTTAATCTGAGCTTTTGGTTCGCAAACCCTGACCCTCTGACTCATCAATCGAGATCTAACAATCTGCAACAATTGTTGCGGGAGTTTATGTACTTCACGTGAAAACTTGAGCTTATGATGTTGCCATGAACCAAATTATTCGATTGAATGAGCTTCAAAGTGAATTTGAGTGTCAATGTGTGAATAGATCGTAAAATCTTATGAGAGCTAATAAGTTAATAAAGACTACATTCCTCAAATGATTTGAAGCCTCTAAAGTTTGTCTATAAATATTTGCCTCTTCAAAGACACCTTATTTGGAATTGGTCCATTTACTTGATGAATTAGGTGGATTTTCTGATGCGATTTTTCTCTGTTCCTGTTTCAATTTATAACGTGTAGGATTCACAACTGGAAATTACTGAGAAATAGCTCATGTTTCTTTGTAATATCGCTTTAAATTAATGTGCTGTTACTTTTTGTGTAACATGTTTGACTGAAGTGAATGGCAATTTTGATGTTTTCATCTTCATGCAAATTTATGATGACATATGCGTGCGATTACATATTTTATTAGGAAAATTTGTAGGCAAGAACATGTGTTCAATTAGAGTAAATAAATAAACTCATGTATGAATTATCGAAACCTTAACCGATAACATCGATTTAGGCCAAATAAATCAGCAAAAATAATCTGATAGTAATTTTATAGGGTCAAGTTTTATCTTATATATACAATTTATGTTGTAAATGAAACAGCCTAATTGTTGATTTAATTTATTTAAGTTTAATATAGGCATTTAATCTACCGAAAGAAAACTTATTTGAAATAATTAAATCATTAGTAATATTTATCAAATTCATTTGGATTTTGAGCTTAGAATTCTGTAATGACGCAATGTTAATAGTAAATATAAATAGATATAACTAAGTGTTAATAAAAAGCAAATAATGCTATAAAATTTAGTCTATTTTTAATTTTGTGTAGTTACTACTCGTAATTTCTGAAGTTTCAAACATTTAACTAAAATTTATATTTTTGATAATGTCTTTGATAACAGTTAAATAAGGATATCAAGGATTTCTCGTTTAGATTTTTTATGTGTATTTAAGTATTTTGATAGTAATTAAAATTCAAAAGCTTTAATCTTTTTTTCTAATTATAAGAGTGATGTGATTTTTTTATAATTATATTCATTTATTTTTATATTGAGAAAAAAACTTTCATTGTCTACAACTTGTTTAATCATTCTTAAAATCCTCCGTTGAAATCAAAGGATATTTTGAGTGACCTTCTGTAAAAGTTTATCTTTAAATGTGTACACCATTTCCAAAAAAGTTATTTATTGTTCGTCGGAAGTTAGCGATGAGTGAATTAAAAAATTAATAATATAGGGGGAAGTGGGTAACTTAATCAGGCTTTTATCTCCTATTTTTAATTGGAACTAGACTTTACTATATGATATAATTGAGCTCTACAAACCAATTCTGAAGTTAAATGACATCATAAGAAGACGCAAGTCCTTTTAAAAATAAGAGAAAAAGTAAGAATTTCAAAGGTACCCCAAAGCAAAGGCGCCCCACTCCACCCTACAATTTTAGAAGTTAAGGTCCTCTAAAATCCAGAAAATTTTGATGATTGTAAATGACAACGACGTTAGAATTTAATTACTTTTTAATATCTATACGAATATTTCTTATAGTGTTTATGAATTCGTACAAGTCTTGTCCTCTGAAGTGAAATATGTATTTAAAAAGTAAAAGTGCTATGTGCTACCCCGTGTTCGGTGGTACTCTAGTTTCCCCTATAAGAAAAAGAGATGGCAAAGCGTCCCAGCTTTGCGTAATGCTCGAACTCACGAGATAGAACTCACCGTGAATTAGTTTTTTTTTTTTATAAAAAAGTCGGTACTTAACCGACTCATTACCGATGAAGACCGATGTAGCCGGGTTTGAAATTTCGATACCTCTCCAAAAAATCCAAATTTAACCAAATCGGTTGAAAAATGAGCATTCCAAAGTGGTTCACCTTTGACCTTCAATAATTCAAAATGGCGAATTTTCCGGTCATAGATATGTTTGGGTGAAATGTGCGCCTGGACTATCTCTAAAACATATCTGAAAATCATTGAAAAAGCTTGGGCCAATTTTGAGAAAAACCGGAAAAACCTGGTTTTGGAGGGGTTAGGGGGGAGGGGAAAAAAGCGTCGAGAGATATTGTTTTTTTATTGGGGGTCATCGAAGACTAGAAGTCGATATCTTTTACCGTTTAAGCGCCAGAACAGTGAAAAGTTGAAAAAAAAAGACGATTATATAACTGCTCTCTCTTTGAGTTCGCGCAGTAAAATAAATAGTGGATTTCCCGAAAATTTCGCTTGCGAGGTGACATTGTTTTGTTCCTCTATGGAAACCTGTTCTAAAGAGATCCTTCCATTTCGGTCTCGAAAATATACAACATTTCGTTAGATATTCTTATTGTTGTAATATTTTTATATTTGCCGGTATTTTGAAAAGAAAATAAGGTAAAATGAGGTAATTGGGAACCATTTACAATTTGGGACAGTTGAGATTTTCTCATTATTTTAGAGATCCAAAAGGGAGAAATCTGTTCCTTTTCTTCTTAATCATCTTTTTCTTCATCTTTTTCTTCTTGCGGTCGTTGTTTTCTCTTTGCTCATCTGAAACAGTGAGAAAATCTCAAGTGTCCCAAATTGTAAATGGTTCTAAATTACCTCATTTTACCCTATTTATCAATCAAATATTATAAGAATATTCGATTTTTAGTATGCTCAAGACTCAAGAGTGCTACATATTTTTTTCATATTTTCAATAATTCATAATTATGTGAATGTAGTAGAAATTTTATATAGGTTTAGAAAAATATTGGATAAGCCATTTTTTAGTACAGTAAAGTGTAACATGAACTAACGAAATTTGTAAGAGCCAATGAAATATCTTTCGATTTTATTCCATGAGTTATTTTATATTGTGTAGCAGTTTAGTGATTCTTCTTGACAATATGCTTAAGAAAAGGATTGTAAATTTGAAAGTTTCTGTTGACCACGACATAAACCAATTTGAATTGACGTCAGAAATTCCAACTGGTCAACACGGGCAGCTTCTCATCCGTCTGCCGTGGGGGTATAAGAATCACAACCACAGCGCATGTTTGACCAAAAGGTTCAGGAAATTGCATGAAAATAGCTGAATAAGAAAAATATCCGGTTCTGGTTGATCGTATAAATTGGGAAGATATAGACCCCTTGGGCAATGAGAAAAAGACAAGAACAGTGTGAACCTCTTGAGTGGTTTACAGTGCAATGGTCAATGTTGTGAGGCTGAGCGTGGTTTACCTTTAGCAAGAGAGTCTGTGGCTCTGACTACGGCAATTGGTGATCTTGCGGTGGCGACTTTTGGTTCCGATGAAATTATTGCCATTGACACTCGAGGAGGCACAACAAGTTGTTGCCCCAACTGTTTGGCTTGATACAAGAAAAATATTGAAAGTAAAAGTATCCACTCTCAGTTTCTATTTCCTCCTCAAAAAACTCCACGATGCATTAGAAAATCGTTTATGCAGAGAAAGGCAAACAAGACACTAAAGATTCCTTCTACACTGAGAAAAAAATTGGTAGTTGTTATTTTTACAATTCATCTTAATTAGAGTTTTTCTATACAAAAACAAGAAAAATAACTAACAGGTTTAGAGAATGTCTTTATCTATTATCCAAATGGCCGGTTTTGATGATTTGTGAGAATTTTCATTTGAGCATTATGGAATTTATAATTTTGGAACTACCTGGACTATATGTACCATTTCTTCAATGGACGAGGATCCCTATGAAATCCAGATAAGTCTAATTCTGTGATGTTCAATATCTAATTTAAAACTTTATTTTGAATTTAATTTAATTTAAAACTTGCTATTTATGCTAGTTTACTATTTCTTTAGTTCGCCTAGGAAACACAAAAACACTGTAGCACTTTTATAAATAGAAAGGCGTGGCTTACCATAGTGAAGTTCTTAGTACAAATCCAGTTTCGATTGCTAACATGGGTAAAGAAGTCTTACATTTACATATCATCGAGATTAAATTTATTAGGCTCCATATAATTCAACGCAAATGTACCATGAATAGAGTTCTAAAGTAAAAGGAGCATAGGTTCCTTTCAAACGTATAAATTATTATTTCAGATGAATCGTGATATTTAACTTCGAAAGCTAAATATGTTGCAGTTAGGATTGCAAAACAGATATTAAACATCATTAATAAACTAAATAATTAAATATTACTTGGCTTTGATTAGTAAAATTTAAAATCGAGTATTTAATCCTTTTATTTCGAAGGTTGTGGTTTATTTAATTTTAGTTTTAAACCTAAGTGTTCTTAAGCAACTGGAACCAACAGGTTCTTAACCAAGTGGCGCTGTTTTGCTTTACCCTTCTTAATATTTAATTAATATTAGAGTTCTAAAATAAGCTATATCCATTATATGATTTGTTAACGTCCCTTTTATGAGCGGCAAATTAGATTTGAGATTTTTGGATTCCCGAAAACTTAATCGATATTATAAGGGCCCAAATGGTCTCAGGCTGATCCTCGAGAATTATTTTTATTTATTATTTTATTTTATTTTTTATTTATTATTATTTATTTATTTTGAGGAATTATGCCCTAAACACACTTGCGACTTAAGCCGAGAAACGACTTAGTTTAAAATGATGGAAATGTAGTGTACCCATTATTTCTAATATAATTACGCTAAGCCGTCTCTCAGATAATCCACAGGTCTGTCAAGACTCTTAGGATCATCAATAAAGGGTTTTGCCTAAATTTGCTTTATATAATCCTTAATCCCTTACTGATAAATTTGTTAAACTAATTATTCTTGAGAATCAGCCTGAGCTTATTTCTGTTTAACCCTTTAAGGACGATTGGAACACCGGTGTTCCATAAAGAAAATAATTTTTCCTGACTACCTAAAATTATTTTTTTCTTATGTCTGTACATAATTGTAATGTAGAAGGTTGAAGGAATCTAGAAGATTTTTTTTTGCAAGTCTCTAGCTATTTGCTATGTAGTAAATATTTAAGCTCAAAAATAGCGAATTTCTAAATTCTCAAATTCATTGATTTATTAATTTTTTATACTTCCAATTTTTTTTCAAGCAAAACCCTTTTGGCAATAAAAATTACAATACTCATATTTAATATTTTTCATTAAAAGACTTATCATTGATTATGTTTCTCAGTTTAATTTTTATTGTTGATTTTCAGACCGTAAAAAGTGTCTCTCGTTAAAGGGTTAAACGCTTTGGGACCGATTCATGGTCGATCTGAAAAGATCTGGAAAGAAGAACTTCAGAAATATTATTCATTTATTAAATTTTATAGCAATATTTCAATAGGGGGAAGCGCTCTACCTTCAGATGACTAAAGCTTCGGACAACTCATTTTTTCCTGTTTTCAATGGATTTGACTCATGGCGCTTTTCGGAAAATTTGAATTATTGGACAACCTATTTAAAATATAATATTTCAAAATGGGTCAAATTCGTTAAAAAGAACATTGAAAAAAAAAACGAATTGTTTGAAGTTTGGGTTGTTCGAAGGTAGCGAGCTTTCCCCTACGTTGTTCCTGGTCAGAATTTTCAATTTTTTTTCAGAATTTGGTGTAAAATAAAAGACAGGATTGTTCGTTTTGTCTAGAGCATAATGAAATTTTGTAGTACACTGCTTCATTTTTAATAATGTGTTCGAGAAGGCGTGATTTTTTTTTTATAAGATAGGGTTTTAGGGCCGAAGAACGGTCAAAAACATAAGGATTGACTGATAAATTATATGAAAGGAGATTACTTAAAAGAAAAAATAAATACTATTTCCTAGAAAAATATTGCAATAAAGCAATGAAGTTTTGATATTTCTACTATAGTAGAGTAGTAGATTATTCAAAGGCAAATAGTAATTTTTACAATCCTCTTTTTCTACAGTACAGAAAACTTCTTGGGAGATAAATAGGAGGCAAAGAACATGTGTAACATTTTCTAAAAACTTCACATAATTGCAAATTATACGCGAAACTCCACATAATTGGATGCTTAACCTTTTTGTCACATTGCATTTCCAACCTTCTTGGGACTCACCATATTGTATGGACAATTTATACGTTTTGTGAAATGCATTTGGAGTCACACATTTGAATAAAATAATGTTGATGTGGACATAAAAATCTCACAAGTTCTCACTCTCTGTTATAAATAAATAAATAATAATATTATGTACGTTCTGCTGTGGCACAAAGTGGGTCAAGACGACCTATTGTTACACTAAAGTTTTCCATTTCATCGTGTGATTGTACCTCTTTTCATTACACTCTTTTTTTTCCTCCTCTGTGGTGCTCAATGTAGAGATTCTGGGTAATGTTTTGCTTGATGTTATTTAATCTCAAATACTTACACTATCTAACTAACATGAAAAACAGGAATATTAATCTCTTTGGGATAACAATAAATTTCTACTATAATGCAATTCATCGCTCGTAAAATTCCAGTTTTTGTGTCCAAACCACGTTACTCTCCTCTTAGAAATTTTCTATAGAAATTAATCCATGAAAAATCTTTGCAGCGCACAATGCTACTACCAGTATTAAATTCAATGCAATATCTATAACTAAAAGTGCATTTACTTTTCTATTACATCACAACATCTTTTTTATCTTTATTATTATTGAGAGCTAGAGGCAAGATAATGCTTTAAATATACAGTGTGCTTGCTAAATTTGTACTCCAGACTGAAATATATCTTATTTGAAAATTGGAGTTTATTAGAGTGAGTAGCGAAAAAAGGAAGGAACCACAAAGTATATATTTAAAAGTAAAAATTAAACTACATAAATGTATAATGTTAAAAAACAGGAGATTTTTAAACTTCCTGCGTAAGCTCTGCACAAGGAAATTTAAGTAACTCCCTTTTAGGAGATGGTATTAAATAAGTTATTAAAATGGGGGAGAAATGAGTCAAAAATATATCTCTTAGAGCTCTTTTGCAATTTTCAATGTTTTATTTTGATTACAACGATTCCATTACTACCAATTAAGCCTTGGGCGTGGCCTAAAAAAAATCTTCTACGTAAAGGATCACGCTCTTGTATTTCTAGTATAAAGAACAAATCAATGGTTTTCACAGTAGAATTACGACTACCTAATTAGTAAAGATTTATTTTTCATTTGAAATAAAGTAAAATTTGATAGTTTACTTTGACGGAGTCTTATGTGAGGTATGGTTTACTAGATAAAAAAAAACTGTAACCTTCAGCTGCACTCACTCAGCATTATATTTCTTTCCAGAATGTCACGATATCTCCTCATTAAATGCTGATAATGCAAAATTTGCGACAAAAGTTAGCAAATATCTTAAAGAGGATGCGATAATTATTTATTGATCATGCTAACCCAACGAAGACAAAATTAAGTCTTTAGAAAATATGGAAATAAAAGAAATGTTTACTCAAGGATAGAGAGTTCGAATTCCCTTAAGGTTATGATTTTTAGTCGTTATGATATACGACTTACGTAAAAATTAAATGATTCCTGAGTGAATGGTTCTTACAACTTCTTTTTTGAGTATAAAAATGAATAGTGCATGTTGTGAAATTTGTATTGAAAATTTGCAAATACATTCTAAAAATGAAAGTAACAGAATCAACGATGTTAAAGAAAAAAGTCGATCGAGGGCTACATTTCTCGCTAGAGGGCTCTTAGCCCTAGTGAGGAGGTAACTCACCCCAAAGTATATTTCTTATTAGTGACTAGAAGTGTAGTAGTTGTCCTAATTCAAAACCATTTCCAGACGCATTAACTTTGACAGAAGATTCAACACATTAAGTTCATATTTTTTCTGAAGAGAATTACATAAATTTGCTCCTTGACTCTTATAGAATGTTACTGTTTAGTAAAAATTCTTTAGATATAAATAAGACTTCCTAAATACAAGAAATATACGCGAGCATAAAGTGCTTCTATTGGAAACATATTAATTCAAATGGAGACAAGGGAAAGTTCCTAATTGGAGACAAACAGTGCAACTGAAACACGAGAGGCTTCCAAAACCTTGTCGAGTTGCTCTTGAGTGCATGATTTGTTCTTATTCCTGGTCTTTTCACCTTTCCCATCTGAGACAATAAGAAAATCTCTCCAAAAAGGAAATCATATTTCCGGGGTTTTCTATTGAAGCATTTGCAGACACTTCAGAAAAACCCTTTTTCTTCACGTAATAGATAATTATTTCATTAGAAAACTTCATGTACCGTTAACAATAAAGATTAGCACTTAATTTAACTAAAATTAGCCAGAAATATGACATAAATGTTATACGAAACGAATAAACAACAGTCACCTCATTGTGTTTTTCATTGGAAAACATGGTCGATCGATGATAAATTCGTTGGTAAAAAGGTACACTTTTAATTTTTCTGAGAAATTAACAAATTAAAATATGTGAATATGAATTTATTTTCGCTTTATTTGGAGCAAAATTAACTAAATAATGAAGCTGTGGTATAGAAAATATATAAATATAGCAATTTAGTACTGTATCATAAAAATAATGACGTTTCCATTTGGAGTAGCGAAAAATTTCTAATTGGAGCAGGTTTTGAATTAGCTTAATTTACCCTAAAGGGAGTTATGATCGCTTTTTATTTTTTTAGTGATAAAAAATATTTCTTCCTCGTTAAAATATATAGAGGAAAGTGCTCTCCCTTCGAACGTTCATGCCTTCGAATAATGTGATTTTTTTTTGTTTTTCGTAGGAGATTTACACTAAATTATCACAGAATTTTCAACAATTGATGGTAAGCCAACTAATATTTGATAAAAATGTGTAAGTCTCTTAGGAAAACTAAAAGAAAATTAACATTATTCGAAGGCATGAACGTTCGAAGGGAGAGTACTTTCCCCTACAAAGTAATTATAAAAATTCAAAAAAATATTACATAACTTTTCATGAATATTTTCTATACGCTGTACATAAAAAAAAGTTCTAATTCCCAATTGTTTATCTTACTTAAAAAGAAATTTGCAATGGTAATGTTAAATGCAAAATCAGGTAATTTTATTACATTATACCAAGAAGCAAATTAATTTTGTATAATAAAAAATATTCAAATTTTACTTTTTAAGATTTTTAAAAATTGGTTAAAAAGCAATGTTGCGGAATTAAAGATTGCTCTAAAGATATTCGAAATAAAAATATTTTCTTGTATATTAAAAGTCAAAATTAACTCATATGTACACCTGCGATAGGACTTTACAAACATGCTCTACAGCTCAGTAAGTTTTAATACGTAAAAAAGGCCTTTCATCGTTCTATTCACATTAGTTAACAATCAACGGCAAGAAATACCACAAGATTGGCAATTTGGATCAATTGCGGAAGTTATTTGAGTTGGCAGCATGCCCCTGTCGCATTTTTTCTCCTTAATCTGTCGAAGAGAAATACCAGAAACAATTTAAGATCAACGGCCACCTCATAGTCCTTGAATTGCTGGCTTTGGGTCTGCGGTGGTGGAGCACAGAAGGTATATATGGTAGATCAACTACACATACTTCCAGAGATTCATATGTGCACCTTTAATTAAAATCCATTCACTTTTTTACATCCATTACCTACATGGTGTGTCTTATGGAATAAAGGTAGATGGTGGAGATTTAATGACGATGCTTGGAAACGAGCTTGAAAATTTGACCATCGTGCATGGAGTTTTTCAACCGGAAATCCTTGACGTGATCGCGACGTGGATTTTTTTAGCTGGCGAAAAGACCATTGGTTCTCTGGTCACTGATGCAATCGCAAAATGGGGAGGAAGTAAAGGTGCTTGGTGAAGGTCGTTAGAGTCTCACTCTCATGATCAATGGATTTGTCATTCGATCTCACATATGAATTTCTTATTGGAAGATATGCCTATATTTCTGTATTATTTATGATTCAGAATATCGTGTCGCATTGCTGGTGGCAGTATTATGGTAATGCAGAGGAAATAAATGAATAAGCAAAAGTTTTAGATTCACAGAATAAGAAATGCAATTCAGAGAATTTTCATTGAAATTTGCAATTTTAGAAAGGGGAATTAATTTGCAAATTTTTATAGGTATCCTTGAGATGTCGCAACATCCTCTTCTAATTATAGCACTGGCAAATTAATTTATTTAAATCATATTAGAAGAAAAAAATCTTACAAAGCGATCTTCTCGTTTTATGATTAAATAAAAGTGGGTATTGTAATCGAATTGATTTATCATGTCAGATTAAACCTCGAAAAACCATCGGGTTATAAAATCTTCACTTTGAGTATCTCAGTTAATGAAGAGTTTGTCAAGTTTTATCTTTAGATAAAGTGTTTTGATAACTTCTCAATAGGAATCACTAGACAAACAAGTTAAAAAAAAAATGAAATGAAATATAATTTGCTCCTATACTTTTTTAGGATATAACATCTAATTAAGTCTCTTGTAGTTTTTCTTAATATTTATTTTAAATGTTCTTTATGCACTGGACCTGGATATTTTATAATTATTTATATCATCCACTTTCAAAATTTGTATGTCAAGCTAGGAGTTGAAAAAAATCCATAATAAATTTTCAAAACAAAAAATACAATTATAGGGAAACTCTTTCAGGCTTCGAACACTTCATATTTTTCCCATATTCCTTTAATTAATCTGACCCATATTTTGCAAGAAATATGAGACTTAATATTAAATTTAAAATATCTTATCTTTATTATTATTATTATTAATTTTAATATTAAATAACTGATTTACTTTGAATTCTAATACATATATACCTCGTCTTAAACTTTAACTTTATTTTTATTTTTTTGGGGTGTAGCACCCCCAAGAGCACGCAAACAGCCATTGGCTACGCACTCCCTCTTTAAACTTCACTCCACATTCCTGTGCGTGTACCTTAGTTTCAAATCAATCATTTTGTAAAAATAAGATTGTATGTAGGGGAGACTGGAGCAAAATTTGCCAAAATGGATATTTTATTTTTTCACAAGTTATCAGTGAATCTGAATGATTTCTATTTAGAATATTCTTTTAGGAAATTTACCATTCTACAACTTTGCCGAAGTTATATTCTTCTAACTCAAAAGGAAATGCGCTTTCCGATCCATTTTCCATAAGATGATTTTGTGGAAATTCTCAAAACAGGTGGGGCAAATTTAGTCAGACGTGGGGTATTTTTTTTTGTCATTTTCTTTTGTTTTTTTTACGGGTTCTCGTGAATGAAAGAAATATTCAATTGAGATATTTTAATAGAAAATTTATTCCTTCATAACTTTATGCAGACCATTTTTAATATTTAAACCAGAAATGTGTTTTTCAAATTATTTTCCAAAAGCTGTTTTTGGCAAGAAAATTCTCTTCGCCGGCTTAGAAATGGCAAAAGAGCGAATTGGGCGAGTTGAACTGTACGAAGTTTGCCGAGTAAATGTCACATAGCAAAACAGAGAAAGAAAGGTGGAGGATAGTGTTTTGTGTTTATTGATCTTCAGAAAAATTCAAGCCTTGAAAACACATTTAAGATGTTGCGAATTGTTCCAAAAATCATTTAATCTCTTTCTGTTGCAGTTATGCTGCCTCCGAAATCATCTGCAGTTTAATCAGAACCAGTGATTGGATTTGTCTTTTCGCCATGTGAAATGTCGGAATCATTCGTCTTTTGCCAATTATTGCCCCATGCCTTCTGACAAATTTTACCCGGAGTGTTCATTTTTAATAAAACTAATTCTGGAGAAAAATCAGTTTATAAAATTTATAAACGAACAACAGATTCGTGTTCAGGATATCTAAATTATATAGCAAACACACACCAATGTATCAATTTCGGAAAGAAAGTTAATGAAAATTGATATCTCCTGAAAAGCAAATATTTTAAAAACATGGCTTAAAAATTTCAATTTTTTTCTATATTCCTTGCTCGAATTCCTTAAAACCTTTGACGTTTATTGAGGTCCATGAAGGCAATCTATGATAAGAATTTGAAGCCTCGGTCTCTTTTCTCTTGGAAGATATCGAATTTTAAATTTTTAGAATTGACAAATTTTGCCCCACTCTCCCCTAATATGTAACCAGTGAAGAAGCATTTTCGCCGTTTGGCTTCGGAGGCTGGTTACCAAGGCTGAAAATTATTAATATTAACACTTTAAAACCCGAGTCAAAAAATCACGTAAAATACCAAATTGGCATAAAATGCCAGTGTAGATATTCTCCACAAAAATCCAAATTTTCAAGTTTTTTGTTCCTTAAGACTTCTACAGCAGTTCGAGGACTCGTAAATTATTTTTTGAATAAATATTTTCACAATTTTCTTGTCAATTTTATATAAATTTTGTAAAAATGGACAAAAAAAATGCCAAAGTGAATTTTTACAGATTTTCGTAGAAAAAAGCCAATTTCTATTGAATTTCCTTTTTCTTAGCAATTTGGTAAGGATCTTAGAACACATATCTATATATTTTCCTGTAAAATTTTCAAATCCTCATATATAATTTGCGCTTTTTTTTTAATAAAATTTTATGTGAAGTTCCAATAGGAATTCGGAAAAGAAAAATAAGACGTAAAGTGAATTTTCACCTTATTTTTTTCTGTAGTACCCACTTTACAACAATTTTAGGTCTTATATTATTTAATTTTTTATAATTATTTTTACATTTTCACGTATTTTTAAAGATTTTTTCGAATCGTGACAAAATTCAAAAAATGGTAACATTTTTTAGCTTATGTAGAATAAACCATTCAAATGTCCATTTCGGATGAAAATTCCATATAAAAAAGGTGGCATTTTACGCCAATGGTATTCTACGCCCATTTTTTGGTTTTTTCCCAATTTTTTAAATAATAAAAAAGTTATCAACTATTTTTTTGGACTAGACGAAAGCTAATTAAATTCTCTACACATTCGTGTTATCACTTTAGCATAATATTGAATAGAATTCCTACTATGAAGCTTCAAACTTAAAATTGGAGTAAAATGCCACTTTGGGTTTTAAAGTGTTAAATAAATTATTACAGTGGGACCTCGATAGAGTCAACTAATTATTTCCAGGCCTGTTGACTCCATTGGATTCGGTGACTCTATCGGAGTCCAAAAATAATCAATTAAAATGTAAAATTTTGATGTAAATGGGTATTATTTTATGTTTGTACTAGATAATTGATAAATTTAATACGATAGTAGATTTTTTTTAATTAACCCTTAAATTCTACACCCTCTGGTCCAAAAAAGTCATATGTTTGGGCAAAAGTTGGAGATAAAGGAATCATTTTACAGAATATTTTTATTATTAGTAAGTATGTTAAGTCAAAATTACTATTCATGTGATAATATTGAGGTCCATTCATGATGTTGAGATAAGGATATGGTGTCTTAAAAATTTCTTTTTTCACTTTTTTAGAAGAGCTCCGCTAAATATTTAATTGTTGAAAATTCTGATGCAATTAACGTTATTAATTTGAACTCATTTTAAACTTTTATGGTATGAAAGAAGAGATTGACAGTTGTTCTTTTCGTTGTGATACAACTATGGCTCTAAACTTCCCAAAAAGAGCAATAAAACCAATTTTTCTCATTTTCTTCTTGTTATGAAAATAGGCGCTAAATAGTTAAAGATATCTACTTAGTTAGTCTTCAGATGACTCCCTAATAAGTCAACCTGAGGATTATTATTATGACCCTCGTTTACTCCCTACGGTTTTTTTTTTTTTGTAATTACAGGAAAACACGTCGTCTGGGGTCAATCGGTAAAAATGCTTAAAATAACGAAAAATAAATTATTTTGTCGAAAATTGATTACACGGTTAATATACGGATTTTTAGTTGAAAATTTATAAAATGATTGTTCTTAAATTATTTTATTATATTTTATTTAAAGTTTTCAAAGTGTTGAGTAATTTAGAGACCAATTTAGCTAAATTTTGTTTTTGTTTTAAGTGTGATAATACATCTATAAGTATACTTAAGTCCAATTTAATATATGGACTGTAAGTGTGCCTAATTTGCAAAACAGTTTAATAAAGTTATTGGCAGAAAATATTAAAAAGTCCCGATGCAAATAAAATTGTCCAGAGTTATTTTTATGGTGATGATTTAACACTCTTCCAACGTGCTAACTTTAAGTAGTCGTGCAATCAAATTCACATTTATTGTGGTGTAATTGAATTAATCTCCATGAGCATGGAGAAAAAAGGCAGAAATTAAGCTTTGGAAGTGGAAATTGCAACAATTTTCTCTCTTACCCGTTGCTCTTATTAAACAAAATGTAAATGCGGTAATTTGGCATTTTCGTGTGAGATTGGAAAAAGAAGAAGAAATAAACAGACAAAACATGATGATTACAGTTGAGGAAGGAGTATTTAAATTAAAGAGTTTACTTTTGAATTCAATTTAAACCAACATGAATGAATAAATTTAAGTTCTCCATATGACTTTCAATGGACTTTTCGCACTCTGCCACAAAACCACATCGCAAGTAAATGGTTAAAATGTCAATAGCATATTTCAATCCAACTTTCTTTGACGCTAAACCAAATTATGCATCATCTCGCGTACGGTTTGTGCCGATCAGACACTTTTCTCCGCAAACATCGTGTAAATTGCCGCCCAAGACTTGCTCTTGTAGTTGTGTTGGAAGAAATGGAGAGTGTTTTTAATCACTTTGCGTCACATGGAATAACTACGAAACTGGAAGAAAGTGAAATTTCCTCAACAATGTGAAATTTCGACGCAAGTGACGATTCAATGGGGAGCAAGAAAACGATTAATTTGCACTAGATGCTGATTGGCTTACAGTTCTTGTGATTCTTGTGGTTACCAAAATGTGTGAAAGGTATCAGAAATGAATGATTAGGATTACTGAAACTTTTAATTGAGTATTGTGAGCGTAAAATGCTTTTTTTGTTATAAACGATTTAAATAAAAAATCCAAAATGGTAGGTAGGCTGGAGTCATCACTTATGGACATTATACACATATGAACAGTTTGCAAAAATCAAAAATTCTTATCTAAATTAGATTTCGAAAAATCATAAAATTATGAATCACATCATAAACGGATAATTTTATAATGTTTCGAGATCTGTTTTGTATAAGAAATCAAGATTTTTGCATCCTGTCCACAAATGTATAACGTCCATATGTAAGTGATGACTCCACCCTAAATGGTATTCAGACATCTGATTCCTTGAAATCAACAATTTGCAGTATAATTAAGTTTCAAAACTGATCTTCAAATGAAAATAACTAATTCAGTGAACAACATAAAATTAAAAATCAGTAACAGAAAATGAAGTTCAATTTACGGTTAATACTCCTCCTGGGCACTCTTTGTCTGAAATAAATAATAGTATAATCCTTCATGCGACTTCACGAAACTATATTTTCTTGCAAAAATTACTTTTTTACCAAAAGAATTCTTGAAAACACTCAAAAATTCGTGAGAAGATGTTATTGCACAAAATTCAATAATTTGGATTTGCCAGCGTTTCTTGGCCTGGCTATTATTAATCGTATCAGAATATTTGTTACAATGTAATCATGTTTACGTGTTACTGTAGCTTTATCTCGTGTTAAAAGAATCTGCTAGTCCGTTTGTAGACTCGCCCAGGAGCGACTTCCCCGCATTGTGGATACTTCTTCTATGCTCCTGGAGTTGTTGGGCAAAGGCGATGCATTTTATAACGTTTTTTTTATGTGAAAATGTCTTTTTTTTAAACATTCAGTTGTTTGTACAATGCGGGACTCGAACTCACAACTGTGAGAGTCGAGTCAGAAATCTCATCCGCCCAATTGACATCCTGCATTGATTTTTTAATTAATTTTATTATTAATAAAAAATTAAAGTTATTTTTTCCAAACCTAGGGTGGAGTAAGTACTTTTGGCCACTTTAAGGTTTCATGTGCTTGTAATTTTTATAATCTTTTTTTTAAATAAAATAAAATTTTGTACAGAGATACCTTAAAGCTGTTTCTTCCTAATAATCCAAGAGAATGTCCAAATTTTTTTGGATATTTTAGTGAAAAATGCATTTTATTCAACTATGCATGTTTCAGTACTTTTGGCCATTGTGTGTAAGCACTTTTGGCCACTTGTTTTCAGTAGAATTTTAATAAAATAACAGAAGAAATAGCTTTCTAAAACTTTCACAAATACACAGCACAAGTCCTATTCTTATTTAACACCAATTTTATGTGATTATTAGAGTATTTTAAAAGACTTTTTGCACATTTTCTATTTTATGTAAAAATCAGTCAAAAGTCACGATTGGTTTTACTGAAATCCGCGAGGTGCGCCGGGGGGAAAATGAATGGCCAAAAGTACTTACACAGCCGAAAAAAATAAGCTCCTTTAGCCACATCCGATTTTCATTTAATTTGTTAGAAAATCTTATTAAGCATGATATCACAATCAAATTTAGTTAATTAAGAAATGGACTTTCATTGAATAACATCAAATATTTTCATCAAAAATATTTAATGAGTTTTTTAAGAATTCCATGTTTTTTTTAGTGATTGTTTACCTTGTCGAGGATTTCTTTCAATAACTTAGAATTAATCAAGTCGATACAAAATCAAATATGGTTTTCTGATTAGTTAGATTAGAGGTCAAGAAATAAGACCCATTTTCCAGTTCTAAATAAACTCATAATTGCTTTACAATGTAATTTTAATTTAGGTGGCCAAAAGTGCTTACATGGCCAAAAAGGCTGACTCTACCCTATAATTAGAGAGACTTATAATTAACCATAAAATATAATGAAATAAAAAACCTAATTTTTAAAAAAGTATTTGCAATAGTTTTTTGAAGCCTCTTTTACTAGAAATAACCACCGTAACTGTGTTATCACACTTGCACATTAAAATTTTAATATGATTCACATTAATTGTCGATGGTGAGAGTCCAAATGTGTAATTTGTGTTTGAATCATTTTATATTCGAAATTTGATCTATTTGTTGATAAAAAGGTAGACTTGGCCCGCAAAATTTGATATAAATTGATTTATAGCATTAATGCGAAAAATTAATGCGATTTTCCCTTTAATTTTTTAATGTGAAAAATATTTATGCTTTAGGTAAATTTAAACTTATTTTTGCAGGCCAAGTCCACTTCTTTATCAATAAATAGAAAAACTCCAAATATTAAGTGACTCAAAGACACAAATAACATATTTGGACGCTCATAAGCGACAATTAATGTGAATCACATTAAAATTTTAATGTGCAAGTGTGATAACGCTGTAAGAAACTTATGATTCCTACTGAAACTTCTCTGGATGGAAAAAGGACATTTTGTAAAGACAACAATATGAAGAAGTGATTCGAAAAAATGTAGCACCAAAAACCATAACAACTTAACAAAAACGTGCTCGAAAGCAAATTTTTCAAAGTATATAATTTTATAATATGCATTTAGAAAAATATGTAACTCATCTAAGTAAAACCCTTTGAATGCTTCGAAGAACATAACTGGAAAATATTACAGATTTAGGGGAAGTGCTCATAATTTTGGACAGTCTGCATATAAGCATCGATATCCTAAGTTTGAAGTGCGATATTTTCAATACTAATTGACTTTTTTTGTTACTCTCTTTTCAGAAGGATTGTTTAGAAACTTGGCAAGCTATTTATCATCTCATTTTTACTAAAATTAGTTTTAATACGTTTAAAAATGAATTGATATGTAGAGGTGAATTTGACTCTTATTTTGGACAACTTGGTTATTAATTTTTACAACTTGTCTGTAAATTTGGACAGATAATCCGCCTCAACAGGATGCCCATTGTTCTTCATTTTATGAACCAATCTTACCAAGTCCTCTTCCTGTTCATGTAAGGGAAACGTAGAATGTCACAGAAGCCCAGAAACTTTCCATATCATTCATTAAAGTGAGTTGACTTAGGTACTCCAAGTACTCGCGGATTCGCTCATTCCCTGACCTTTCCGGGAGCCTTTCAAGGCATTTCTCGCTACATCTTTTTCGTAGAGATGATGCTCCTTTGTTTCTCCAGGCATTTGTCCAACCTAGTCATCACAAAAGCTAAAACTTCACGAAATTTCGTGAGAAAAACACCTGTCCAAAATAAGAATCATCACCTCACTGGTGAATGTCTTAAAAAATTTCCCATTTTTCACACGAAAAATATAATTCACAAGGCAAATCTCACTTCAGGTCAAATGTACAAATCATCAGTAACGTGAATCAACACAATATTCAATGAATATTCAATAATATCACTCAAAAACAGCGAACAAACTTTGTTAGTACTTCACCAAAACTAAATAAGACTGAAGTAAGCCACAAAGTTCTGTCATATTTCTCGTAAGCAAGTGCTCACACTGAATTTTCAACAAAGCAATTTTAACTCAAATCATATTCAAAATTTAACGTATTTAGTGTTAAAATCTTCCAAAAAGAACAAATATTTAGATAGAATTCATTATTCATCAAATATTGGAATAAAAATCCATCATTTTAATCAATTTATTTTTAGTGTCCAATTTTACCCTCAAAGTGTCCAAAATAAGAAACTGGACAAAATGATGAGCATTTCCCCTAGATACTACAACGGTGGATGCAAATGACGATTTAGCAATCAAGCAAAGTTCTCTCAATTACTATATCTGTGGCATTAATAAAAGCAATCTTCCTGTACATTGTGAATCGATATATTCAAAATATACCTATATCGAGATATATGAATGTTAGCAAAAGAGATGAAAGCCTTCGGACTGGATGTCTCTCTGCGAAAGCCCAAGATCCAATCAATCATGTAAATTTTTATTTGTTGTGCTCACGACGACTTTTATATAAGGTGCAAAAGAGTTCGGTGATGCAATCGACTCATCTCTTTGATATCTCCTCAATGCTACATCGGTGCTTAAGAGAAATAAAAAATCTGCAGCACTGATTCTTGCAAAACTCACACGCGCCATGGTGATCAACGTCATCATTAATTACTTCTTGATCACAAAAGGTATATGGCTTTTTTCTTGGCAATACGATCCCATCGCCATTCAATGGGATTGAAATTCAACCTGAAGACTCACCTTTTGTTTGCTGAACAACCAAGAAATTCCATTCATTGATCCTCCTCTTCTGAGATTTCGATGGCTTTTGTGTCTCGATATTTTCACTCGATCCTCGTGCACAGATCGTCGAATAATGAAACTTTTCACTCGATGGATATTTCCATAAACACTTGAGTTGTAACACTTGGTAAAGAGCAGAAAAAAAACTACACCTCTGTATGTGAGGTGAGTACAGAAAAAAAATTCAAGATCTTGAGATGTTTCGCAAGGGATCTCAATGATAAATCACAATTAAAAAGTCCATAAATCAAGACTTTTCCAACTCTATGCCAAAGCACCAATGTTCTCGAGTCTATTTCACAGGTTTTCACGATGGAATCGATATATCTAAGTTGTGGTGTAAGGTGGAATTTGAGATAGAGCAATTATTTCAAAATAAATCCACCCGCACTTATTTTTATCACATATCCCCAGCACGGTTCATTTCCATAATTCATTGCTCAATCCAACCAACATAGCAGCAGTATTTGCGGAGGAGTTGGAAGAGAGGGTAATTAAGAAGAGACTAAGTGGCTCGAAGAATTAGTGGAACACAGCAATTGCACTTACAGCACTCACAACAAACGTCTTCCCAGGTGGGATTCGCGAAATCTGCACAGGTAAGCGTCCGAGTGGCAACTGAAAGCAAAATGCCTCGGTGATGAAAGCGAAATTGAGACTCTCATGAGCCTCTCTCGCATACATCCAGTGGCAGAGACTTGGGCCTCAAATTCAATCCAGCTTGAGGATTTGGGAGAATAGGTACTCAGAGCTCAAAAGACGGTTAGCTTATTGTGTTAGAGTAATGGAAAAAGCCTATAATAAAAATTCACATGGAAGAATAATTTCACAGGCGATTGTTGGATTTATTGTTTGAAAATCGCGAATGAATTATTTAATTTTTCATCAGCGCACAACACATTGAAAATATTTGGCCTGAGGATTAGAGTTGATAAGCTGCAGTGGAAATTTTTCTAGATGAACATTCAAATAAATTAATAAATGTACTTCACACATTATTGGAGAATTTTCTTTCAAAAACAGGCATTTTTTTTTAATTTTCTATTACGAAGTGTAAGAGATGTAACTATATTACGAAAAAAAGAAACAAAAATTTGAAATTTTGCAATTTAAAATTTTGAAAGTGCAATAACAGAAAATTTATTAGGGTTATATAATAAGAAAGCATGTGCTTTTAGACATTTTAGTTGAAGAAGTGCTTAATAAGTTCATATGATTAAATTTGGTTTGTCCTACATATAAATTTGATACGAAAGACTTCAATAAATCAGACGACGAACCTGATTTTTTGTCAACAGAAGTGGTTATAAAAAATCTCAAAGTGAATTTGTGATTGTTACGCAAATTCTTGACAAATATTTATTAATATTGGTAAATCCTTAAAGAAAAATTTTAATTTAGATTTTCCAATTAAATTATCTGTGGCTGATTTAGCTGAGATTCTCTACAATCTCAGCATTTGTGCGAGCTCGTCAGGTAGGGTCCAAATTTTGGATCTATATGTTTTGACACACATTGATCATATCATAATGTGCCAAAAATCGATTTTCCTGAACTTTGTATAATTACTTCTGGAGAGAGAACACGGAGAGGTATCGACAAGCGATTTTCGGTTAAGGTTAAATGTCGAGTTCAAGTCCGATGATATTTTATTACGTTGTAGCTTAAGTCGAAGCCTTTTCAACGATGAATTGAACTTTCCCCTTGATATTCCCTGACCTGAGCTATAGCCAAATATAACTTGACCAATAAGGAATTTCTGTTACAGTGTGAGAATGTCATTATGACAAATTTAAGAATTTTAATTTGGTAAATTCGAAAAATTTATTGAAAATCAGATGCATTTATCACTTGCTAAGAGCTTCATACAGCTCCTTGCAATAGCTATTCGATGCTCACTGTGCCTTTCGTGTTGTTCTGTTCTCAAATTTATCACGAAAATGTATCTCATGACATTGCCATATCGTTACAGAATTCTCCTGCACACTGCACACAATATTTTGTATCTGAGATTGAGACATGAATATTTTAATTCCGGAAATAGAGTATTAAGAGATTTAGTTTAAAACTTTCGCAAAGAAAATAAAACATGAGCAGTATTTAAACTCAGAACCCTAAACGCGACCAATTCTAATGAATATAATCTCATTTTTCCAATATAGACATTAAGACTAACAGAAAAATAAATCTGTTACTATTTCGTTTTAAAGTTTAGAATTTACTATTAGATTACTAATGGGTAATTATAAGATTAATATATGAATATTTGAGAATGGATAAATAAGATGTAAAAAATCACTATCTAATTTTGATCTTGAAGATGAATAAAATTCTTATGAAAATTTTAACTCACTTTTCAAGTAAGAAATAAAAATAATAAAAATAGTAGTAATATATCTGCTATCATCTTAGGCGTTAATTAAGTAAATTGAACTAATTTTTGTAAAGATTTAGATTTTAAATGACCAAAATTTATTTTTTTATGGCTGTGTCGCATCTTTTAGATCCGTAAAATTTCATGAAGTCGAAATTCGCATCCCTTTCTTTCTCAAATATATTGTATATAGTCGATGTCACTCTTGCGCACTTTTCCTAATTGTTTTAAATATCACAACAAATTAAGTTTAGCTCAATCGAATTCAAAGTGAGAAAGAATGAAATATATGCATAACAGTTAAGAAAGACAGGGATGTGAATTTTGATTTCATGAAATTTTTCAGATCTGAATTGTGTGCCGGAACCACTACTGTAATTTATTTTTCGTCAATATTTTTCAATTAAATGAGAATGATCAATATTTTAAAAGGGGAAAAATTTCTAATTTGATAAAATTTGGTTTTCTGTCATTTCTTAAAGTTTAAAAAAGGTGGGTTTATAATGTTAATAAGATGTTCAGACCAAAGTTTTCGTCATCTGCCTTAACTTAGTTCAGTATTGAAGGTCTCGAAATGCTAAATGAAAACTAAACTTAGCGTTTTAGGACAGAAATGTCCTTCAGATGAGAATCGGTGTAGTATGTGGAATCCAAAAGTGAAACACATAATTTACCATTATTGGTAAATTGCATTCAAATATACTGTCGCTCACCAGAAGGATATTTCTGTCCTAAAGAAATAAGAGTATCATCCACTGTCAGCCCATCCTTCTCTACCGATCTTAGTGGTTTTTAAAATAAAATATATTTATGTTCAATTCTAAATAAAAATTTTCCCAACAATTCAGCATGATAAGAAATTAAAGAAGTTAAACCATAATGCTGAATCTTAGGTATGAAGCCTGTATAATTTGGACTAGAGTAAAGCTACCCTAAGGAGTAGCTAAGTTAAAGCTACCCTTTTTCATGGTTATTTTACCCTTAAAAAGGTGTAAAATTTACATTAAAAAATGTTGATATATTTTTACACCTAAAAAGTGTTAAAATTATGAGGAAAAAAAGTTAATCGCACCCTCCTTTTTTTCTCAGTGTAGTCATATTGCTTAAGCTCTCTAATTTGTTATCAAGTAATATTTTTTGGAAAAAATCCACTTAAGATTAGATATTTAAAACTAGTTCGTTACGTTTTGAAAAACCTCTAAAATTAGTTTTAGGATTTCGATATCTTCGGGAACTGGAATAAACCCTCTGTCTGAAGCTCGTATGAGGTCTACTGAACCCGTATAAGGCTGTAACAGTTCATGCATTGAGAAAAAATGGGGATGCGATTAACTTTTTTTCCTTATAACTTTAACACTTTTATTTATTTATATTATTTATTTATTTATTTATTTATTGTGCTTACACTCGAGTCCTTTTCAAGTAATTATATGCTTTGCGTTTATGCGGCCACCGCCGTCTTAGCGTTGATGACCAACCTCCGAAGTGAAAACGGTGGAAAACTCCTTCACAGGTTGTATATGCCAATCATTCACAGGATACATAGTTATAAATTTTTATATATTATGACATAACAACAATCCCTAAACACCGTTATGCAAAATTTAAATACAGGACCTCGAGGGATAAGTAGCGATTTTAAAGAGGTGTCTCCGGTGATTGCCAGTGAAAAGTTAGTCACCCTAAGATGGAAACACTTTTTTGGTTTTTCCAAAGCTTTCGATCCTGATGTGGATCTTCTTCAGTGGCTGGAAGGGCATTAAATTATTTATTTGCAACGAATTTCTTTTTGACATTTTACAAAGGTCGTTTTTTGGACAATTTTTAAAAACTCACTCAACTAAATTGTGATTTCAGAGTCTTTCTCAGGGATCGTGTGGTTCATGGGGTTCCAGATCATCACCAGCAGGACGTCAATGACGTCAATGCTGGTGATGATCTGCAACCCCATGAACCACACGATCCCTGAGAAAGACTCTGAAATCACAATTTAGTTGAGTGAGTTTTTAAAAATTGTCCAAAAAACGACCTTTGTAAAATGTCAAAAAGAAATTCGTTGCAAATAAATAATTTAATGCCCTTCCAGCCACTGAAGAAGATCCACATCAGGATCGAAAGCTTTGGAAAAACCAAAAAAGTGTTTTCATCTTAGGGTGACTAACTTTTCACTGGCAATCACCGGAGACACCTCTTTAAAATCGTTTGCGCCAGTTCATTATTGAGAAAAAAAAAAGACAAGTAGCGACTTAAAATTTAAGTAATTTTGTGTTGTCGCTACTGAGTTCAGTTAGATTAAATTGTAAGATTAAGATTAAAAATTAAAATTTAGAAAAACAGGAAAAAAAAGTAGTAAAAAAAAGTAAATATAAATATAAAAGCTAAAAGCTCCCATGCCCACATCCGAATCGCTTCTGTGTGATTCCATAGCCAAGAGCCCATCCAGTCCCCAACGCACAGAGGCAACCCACAATCCCACCGGCACCCCCAAACCCGCGGCCGGCTCAAGCTCAGGCAGAAACACCGGCTGATCCCGTACAAAAGAGGGGCGAAAAAAAGGCGAAAAAGACCCCGAAAGGAAAAGCCAGCGTCACAGACAGAGGAGCCACAACCACAGGAATGGAAATCACCTCCACTAATTACATCTTGAGAATAGAGGCCGGCCGAATCATAGGAAAAACCTCGCCACGCAGAGAACCAAACGAGCCCATTCAGACCACACGAATATCCACCCCAAATTCCCCAGAGTAGCGGTTCCGCAACCAAGCCTTGACTCCCCTGTCGAATACTCCCAGACTACTTACAGATTTTAGTTCAGGCGAAATGCCATTAAACAGTGATGGTACACGGAAATTGAAAGATCTTTTAAATAGCTCGGTTCGGGGATGAGGCACAGATACAGTCAAGCCCCTCCTAGATGGTCTATGTCTCTGCGATGAGTAATATCCACCCATTTTAAAGAATTCTCTTAAGCATTTATACTCATACAGGTATTGTAGAGGAAAAACATTCCAGATAGGAAAAATTCCTTTCACTGTTTCCCACCTTCGCCTACCTACACTGAGAAAAATGGAATTTATTTAAATTAAATATTTGGTATTTATTGTTAAAAATTCTGGGTAAATATTCGAATCAAATGACTTTCCTTTAAATATAAACGAAATAATTTTAGTTTTAAAAGTAATCACCATAATTTCAAATATTTTTGCATTCAAACGAAGAATAAATATTTTTATTTTTAACGTGAATGTGTAGATATTTGAAATAAATACTTATGCTTTTGAATTAAAGGGATTATGTAGTACAAATAAAAATTATTTTGTGTAAATGAATAATTATACATTTAAACTGAAAGTGCAACGTTGTGTTGTTAAAAATAAAATTTTGCTTTTGGTTTAAAAGCAGTGCTTTAGATAATCAAATGCAACAAACATTAATTTTATGGGTAAAATCAAATATTGGCAAAGCTCTAAGCGACATGCGCTGTGCAACGCAAACAGCCTTCAAAGTAGTCGGACAAGCGCCACCCCACAATGTCAAACCATATGAAAGCCGACTCTCTATACAAGTTCGATAAAAATTTTTCTTAACTGTTTAGGCGTAAAACTTTTTAGGTGTAAAAATATATCAACATCTTTTAATGTTAATTTTACACCTTTTTAGGAGTAAAATTAACATGAAAAAGGGTAACTTTAACCTCTAATACACCTAAAAAGCATTATATTTACACGGATTTCGGATCAATACTGCAGCGTAAAATTAACATTTCCGGAATGTTATTTTAACTTTTTCGGATTTTTCTCAGTGTGTGATTTTACCCTACTTTGCAATATTCAAAGAAAATGATTTTACTGAATTCTTTTTACTCTTGGTAAATTGTGATCGCTTATTCTGTATCTAAGGTCTGTACAACTCAGCATGACGAGATCTCTCCCTGCGCGAGAAGGTGAGAGTGTTAGCACAGTGTATGAAACAGAGATATAGGCCTCACTACATTTCTTCAAAAGCAACAAACTTGCATAATCGACGTAGAAGAAAGTTCGAGAGAAGAGAGTTCAAGTTACTTTTATTCCATATTAGCTTCAGCAATTCATAAAAAAAAAAATATCTCGTACAGACGCAAGCAATACAAGACATTTTTTTCTTCTTTTCAGTGAGCAATAAATTAGCGTATTGGTGGACTTTATTATTTTTCTCAATTCCAATAGTAAATGAACGTATTTCCATGGGGTTTTACTTTTATCGTTGAGCCTCAGAGAGCGAATGGTGGATTTTTTTCTTAAAACTTTCAATCGGCCAATTTTTTATTCTTTCCCTCACCGGCGCCAAACTTTCACTGAAAAATACCTTAATACCATGACACTTTGGTTCGTGGATTAGTAGTGAAGAAAAAATACTCATTCATCAATCATTCATCACTTTGGCTGGAATCCGTTTAAAAGATTTTTTAGTTGTTGTATTTCGATTGGTGAGGATGGAGAGAGAAAAAAAGCATCATAACATTATGCATTTTGTTATTAAATATCCCATATTTATAATTATTATTGGCGAATAAAGTGTGTGTAAAAAGCATTCAACATGCCATTAAATAATGTTTGTCCGTCCATGGCCTGAATAGTTACATTTTAATATATGATAGTCTCGCTCTCGGATCAATGTATAAGCCAAGTTACTTCTCAAAACAGGTGATTTTGTGCGCTTCTTCACCTGCTATTAATGATCAATTTACCATCATAAATCCTGACCATATTTCACTTTACTACAGATTAAAAAAAAAACACCTCAATGTATTTTTCCAACATGCATTTTTTGCTGTTTTTTCTCTGTCTCTCTTTAATAAAAATTCATTCGATTCGATTGTTTACAAACTTGTCTATATAAAAAAAAAATTACAAATGAATACCTAATAGCAATAACTACAAATTAACGTAATTGATAAATGTAAAAATTGCCATACAAAAAGATAATAAATTAGATGGAGGAATTTACACAAAATCGCTTCTTTTTTTTCATCTTCTTTTCTCAATCTCCTAAATTATAAACACACATATTTATTAAAATTACTGTAATCATGTAAATAATACCTAATTTTATACAAAAAACAACTATCCAAAATTCTCAAAGTGGTGAATGAAGTAGGGCAATTTGCGACCCTTATTGACCTCATCACAGGCAGACATGACACTTTTCGTGAGTGGACGTGGCCCACAGGAGAAAACGCCAATCTTCGACACCTGCAAATTACAGAGGAAAACATTACAACATTGCTCCGGAAGGCGGGGAAGGCCCCATTTGACACTCACATAAGAATGCTTCTTTTGTACAAATTTGAGAAAACTCGACATATCTGGACGTCCGAAGTGATTGACGGCCTTCAAACCTGTGAACATCGATGTTTTCGACAATCGCTGGAAGTGATTCTCGCAGATGTACTGCAAAGAAAGTAAAAAAAATTGATTTTGTAATTTCACTTTTTCAATTAAAACCAAACTAGAAGTGCGTGAATATTTTTGAATGATTCGGCAAAAAAACAAGGCATGAAGTAGTGAATTTTGAGAAAAAAACTGTGCTAGATTAGAACTTGGGTATTTTTTAGCAATTTACATTTCTTAATAAATTTTTAGTGATTAAACATCATGTAGGGTGGATTCACCAGTTCTCGCCAGTGACCCACTTGTCGCCACCTATATTAAATTCACTATTTTTTCATTATTTATGAAATAAATGACCTACGAAGTCATTTGTATTTCAACTGTTGCTACTTATGAAAGCGAAAAATATGTTTATTTGTTTTGTACTTAAGAATTTGGGCGTTTTTTAAAACAATATTTTAATCCAGTTCATAGAATTCAATATTTCTTAATAAATATACTTAGTGTCATCGAATTTTTATCCAACAAAATGTATGTTTTTGGAAAACTAATTTGATAACATGTCCAAAAATGTGGTCTCAGGCTTTCGCGCAACTGGATTGTACCCATTTAATGCAGACGCAGTTGATTACTCGAAAATCATTCAGAGAACAGGACTAAAAGATACAACTTCAGACCAGAACATTGACTCAGATATTGCAGATCAGGGAAATCAGGAGAACTTTGTTCATTATTTTGAGTCGAAAATTGAAGAAAAGCTTCTAAGTAAATTTAGGATTCAGAAAGAAGAAGGAGGTGACTGGTCGGGCGATATTAAGGCTGAAAAGCTTTATCAGGTCTGGAGAGCCATATTGCGTGATTTCGACGAAGCAGAATCCTTGAATAATATGATTGAAAATTCTGGGGACGGAATTCAAGAGGCTGAAGCTGTAAAGACTGAGCTTCATCCTCAAATTGAAATGAATCCGCCATTGGAATGTGTGATGAAAGGAGCATTTCAACAGATAAAGAGATGGCCAGAAAGTAAGAGAACGCGAAGGAGCAAACAAGATACCCCCACAGTAATAACTACCGAAAAGTGGGTAAACTTTTTTGAGAAAAAAGAAGAAGACAAGTTAAAACTGATTAAAGAAAAGGAGCAGAAGAAACTATTGAGAGACAAAAAAGCCATGGAGAAAAAGGAAATGTTGATTAAAAAGAAGATGACTAAAAGGCAAAAAAAAATGAATAAATGAAAAATACATTCAAAAAATATATTTTTTTATTATTCTTGTAAATAATTCAGGTATATTTGTTTCTAAATTCCTTTTGAAACAATTGGCGAGAAGTGGTTAAAAAGATCGCGAAAAGTGGTAAAAAGTGGCGACGAAGTGGTTAATTTTGCATTATTAAGAAAAGTCATTTTTTTAAATACCTTAGAATTATTTTCGAGGATTACTGGTTTAACGAATCTGTAGTCAATACATCTGAGTAACTTTGGGTCAAATTTGCGTTACTTTGCAAAAAGGGTTTAAAAGATATAATTTAATTAATTACATTTTTTCCTAAAAGTGGCGATAACTGGTTATTCCACCCTAATGAGAAATCTGAAAATTAAAGTTTACATTCTCCAAGAATTGGTTTCGTATCAATTGTTCTAATGATTCACTTTTGCTACGGCTCAATACTTATGGGGTAAGCCGGGTAAATAATACTGCATACGTATTTAATTTTTTTTTCTTAAAATTTGTAAATCTACAAAATATTAATTAATAAAACATTAATCTGAAATCCTACCAAAAATTTCGCAATGTTCAAAATTAAAATTTTCCTTGTTGTAGGGAAGACTGGGGCAAAATTTGTCAAAACGAAAATTTCAATATTCACTATTTTCTAAAATAAAAGAGAATGAGGCTTGAAATTTTTATTACTTATTATTCATAAACTTTCTCAAACTTACAAAGTTTCAAGGGATTCGAGGAAGGATTTTGTAAAATAAAAAATAATGAAATTTTGAGCCCTATTTTCGGAATATTTGGCTTACAGAAAATATCAATACTGATTAGCTCAATTTAAGCACATTTCTTGTTAAGATAGAGAAAAATTATCTTCGACAAAATTGTAGAGGAATAAATTTCCTATAAAAATATGTCTATTTGATATTTTTTAACGTTTGCGAGAGTAAAACGTCACAAATTATCCGAAGACTGACAAAATTTGCTCCAGCAATTTTGAGAATCACCATAAAATCGACTTTTAAAAAATGATTCGAAAATCACATTTCTTTCGAGATAGAAGAAAATAGTCTTCTGCAATGTTGTAGAGCAGTAAATTTCCTATATGAATATGCTCATTATAAAATATTTAAGTTTTTTCAGAGCTCATGAAAGGAATAAATATGCATTTTGATAAGTTTTGCCCCAGTCTCCCCTATCAATGATTTCACCGCTATAAGTGGTCATTGCCGTCTTACCATCAGTTCTATTCTATTCTCCAAAACAAATTGATTACCGTCGTTGCGGGTGACTTTGCACGTTTTTTCGCTATTTTTCAACTTTGCTCTCTAAAAGTGGATAGTTAAAGTGAAGGGAGGGGGGTTTTTGAGTAAAATTATTAGTATTCAGTTGTTAATGAATGGATTTTGTGCCACTAGCATTAATTTTATAAAATTTTACTATGTTTAAAAAAATCAAGAAAAAAGGCTTGCACTGGGGTTAAGGTGCGGGTGACTTTGCACTTTTTAATAAATACTAAAAAATCAACAATTTCTGATAATAAACGACATTGAAGATATTTACATCTAAGGGTAATATGCACGAGATCTACAAGATGACATGATCGCCATCTTGATTTGACGTTTCTGTCCGCCATTTTGAATAACTGTCAAAACCTAAAACTGGTCCAATTGGATTGAAATTTTAGTATGTTGTAGCTCATGTCAAGACCTTTTCAGAACGTATCTATGTCCCAGTCTACGTCAAGTATTTACCTAGATACCGAGGCTCACATTTTAAAATTTTGAAATCATCATATTTTGGCGATCTTTATTTACTAATCCTTAATTTTAAAATCTAAATGAAATGCCTCAGTAACCATTAAAAATGGTTGAGGCTTTTATTTTATATATTTATTTACTCTTACATAATTAAAAAAATAAATGAAAAGTGCATTTATTAATTTCTTTTATTTTTTTATTTTTGCAAAAACAGTTTATCAGATCTTCAAATAATATGCTGTTATAAAGAAAAACAATCCTTTTCTTTTTGTTTGTTATTTAGATCTCATCGCCTAACGATAGTACTGTCTTTTTTGTGATGATTTCGATAAAAGAAGCTCTCCGTAGTTCTGTATTCATGAAAATGTCAAAATTTTGAACTTGGAGCTCCTGTATCCAGGCAATCGCTTGACCTAGGTCGGATGTTATATATGTTCTGAAAAGGTTTTGACATCAGCTAGAACATACTAAAATTTCAGCTCAATCGGATGAAATTTTTGTTTTGACAGTTATTCAAAATGGCGGACAGAGACGTCAAACCAAGATGGCGACCACACCATCTTGTAGATCTCGGTCACTTTATCTTAAATTATCAAAAAATTGGATAATTTTTAGCCAAATACTTTTATAATAAAGCTTTAGAAAGATCATTACATGTAATTTTATAACATAAATCATGCGTTCTTAGAAAGATAATAGGCAAAAAAAATATTTTAATAAAAATTATCAACAAAATCGAAGTGGATTATTCTATCCAGGTAAATTTAGAATAGATTTGGGCAATTTACTACTCTGAAATCGATTTTGGAATTGCACCTTCAGATAACTTTTTCACGGAGCCGTTTTTTGACAAAATACCTATATTAGCATTTCATTGACTATTACTGAAACCACAAGAATCCTTTTGAGGATCATTGTACCTTACTTGGTACTTAACATATCCCTATATACTTTGAAATGGTAGATCGGATCGGCGAAGACCATCAATAAGTGCTAGAATTGTTCAAACTCTCACGAACAGCAGAGTGCAAAGTCACCCCCCGAGTGCAAAGTCACCCGCAACGACGGTAGTTTAAAATGTCTGTTTAAATGTTCAAAGAAATTAACATTGCCCTAATTAGCAGAAAAATTAAAGTAATATGAATGATATAAATTGCTACTTATAGGAACAAGCGTTCAGCTTCCGAACAAGCTAGTTTTCGAATATTGTGCTTATTTATTTTTCTTTTTGAAATATTTAAAAACTGATAACCATTATTTATATTTCCCATATTTCCCCAAAATGCAAAATTTGAAAGGAATCAGCAATAATGATTACCTATTTTTAAATCACTGAGAAAAGTGAAATTGCAAAATTAATAAAATTTATAACTATTCCCTTTTTTGTAAATTCAAAACTTTGATTAAATGTTCCGTAAAAGAATAAATTGATCAGTAAATACGTAGTAATAAAAAAAATTAAATTGTCAGTTAAAAGAGATTGTAAAGGATTTCAGCTCAAAAGCGAACTTTTGATAAGTAAAAAAAATAAAATGCTTAATGTAGTAAAACTCAGACAACGCATTTGATTTTTAGGGCGAGATGGGGCTATATTGAGCTGCGGCAACATTGAAAACTCTATTTTTTCTCATATTTTTCTGAATGAAGATTCTCCTAGCCATAAATTAAGACAGATCCAAAATTATTTTATCTTTTTTTTTGCTTTCGCCTAAACGTCAGAAAGATTTTTTTTCAAATGATGCAGATGACTTATACAACCTAAGAGAGAGCATTTCCACCGTTTGGCTCTGGAGATTGGTCACCAACTCTAAGACGGCGGTGGACGCAAGCATTTCTTTCTGACAAATCTTTACACATATCTTTATAAATGTATCATTTTTCTTCTGCTTTCAAGAGCACTAGCTCAAAAGCATTGTTATTAGTAATAAATAAAATAAAATAAATAAGAAAAAATAAGATTATTATTTAAATTACATTACGTTAAAGTCCAGCTTCCTTTAGAAATATGCGAAACAATCGCATTTTCAATGTAGCCCCACATCTTCCTCCGCAATATTCTAAGTTATTAATGGTTTTCTTATCGTTTTAGTTATTATTTCACTCGTTAAAAATTATCGCAGGTTCTTTACTTCACAAAAATTATTTAAAAGTTTAACATTACACCTAGAATTTTACATATTTTTTTCACGGTGTTCTATTGAAAATACCATTCAATCATTCCTAATAACGGGTTTTCAAGGTCGAAGGTAGAAAAGCCTATAGACTGCGCATTTATCAACTGAATGCGATACGTTTGAAGTCGTTAGAAAGGTCTTGGAATTCCTGACAAGCCTGAACTGATTCTAATCGGTTATGAATCGCTAATGAACCGATTTATAACTGATGCCTGAAAATGCAACATATTCGGAACTTTTTTTTGCTAACGGAGATCTCATATGGTATACATTTGATAGACTCAAGTCCCCTGATCAAGAATCTGGCTTTGGTTTTGCTCTATGACGTCACAATTTTTTTTATTAATACTATTATACTTTTTCTTCTGGATGTAAAATTGAAGTTTCTCTAAAAATTACCAAAAAATGGTCTTAAAGTGAGGTTTTAAAAATTTGCATAAAATAAACTAAACAAAATATTAAAAATTCATTGACACCAGACGATAGGCAAGACTTAGGACTACAATTCTGTTCATCTCAGACATTGCGTTCCGATCACTCTAAATGCCTCATTTGTTGGTTTTTGTCATTTCTCAAGAATATGAAATAACCTATTTTAGAGCAAATTCTCTAAAGGTAACTGAGGAAATATCTTTTAAAACTTACGTGAAATATACATAAATGTTGAGATTCTTCTTTAAATCGATCGGAGGACGATCAACATAATTTTCATTTCCATCCTCAATCAATATTCAGCCGCGAGAAGAAACCCCTAAACTCCCTTTGGAATGCTTTTTTTATATTAAGGGCAGAATCACATTGACAGTAAAATGCTCACCGTCACCGTCAAAGCCCTCACCGTATTTCGTTGATTTACGCATTTTCATTGCAATTCTTACGCAAATTTTCCTTTACGATATTACCTTGTCTCATACTCGGTGGCACTAGGTGAAAATAGTATAAGAAAATTGAATAAATAAAGCGAAAATGCGATAAACGGTAAGCAAAACAAAAAACTGTAGGATTTTTTTGCTACAGTTTTTCGTACAGTTTTATTGCTCACCGTTTATCGCATTTTCGCTTTATTTATTCAATTTTCTTATACTATTTTCACCTAGTGCCACCGAGTATGAGACAAGGTAATATCGTAATGGAAAATTTGCGTAAGAATTGCAATGAAAATGCGTAAATTAACGAAATACGGTGAGGGCTTTGACGGTGACGGTGAGCATTTTACTGTCAATGTGATTCTGCCCTAAGTAGAAAACGTATTAGCGAACATTTCACAAATATATTTCAGTGACTTTAGATGATACTTTAAAATTAACCTCTACTAGAAATAGTATTAGATGGATGAATGGAAATAAATAAAAACAAAAATTGTATTCTTAATAGGAAAACTGAAAGCTTTATAATGAGGGTTGATTGGGGATTGAAATGAAAATCATGTTGACGATCCCCCGATCGATTTAAAGAAGAATATCAACATTTATGTACGTTTCACGTAAGTTTTAAAGTTTGCTCTAAAATTAAAATAGTTATTTCATATTTTTGAAAAATTACAAGAACCAACAAATGAGGCATTTAGAGTTATCGGAGCGCGATTTCTTACATGAACAAAATTTAGTTCTAAGTAGTGCCAATCGTCTGGTGTCAATGTATTTTTAATATCTTGTTTAGTTTATTTTATACAAATTTTTAAAATTTCACTTTAAGACAATTTTTTTTGACCACTCCTTCGACCAACATCTCGAAGGAGTGGTTTTACAAAGTTTTTTATAATTATCAAAATTGAAGCACAGCTAATGAGCTTTCTAACGGACCCACACTTTTTAAGTTTTGTTCACTAGAACCTCAGATATAACGGATAATGTAAGGCAAAACAGGAAAAATATAAAAGTATTAATAAAAAAACATTGTCACGTGATGGAGCAAATCCAAAGTCAGATTCTTAATCAGGGGACTTAACTCTATCAAACGTACGATGTGAGATCTCTGTTAGCAAAATCGTGTTGCATAGTGAAATCAGTATAACTTTATCTAACATTCTATTATATTACTCTTAAGGTATTTTGGGCGATGTTTCGAGATTTATGAATCGGTTCACATCGGTTGAGAACCTGTAATTACATCAGTATTTCGCATTTCTTAATTTTTATTTTTTCATTTACTAGAATCTTTGATGTTGTGTTATAAAAAATAGTTATTCGTAAGGTTCATAAGAAGTGAATACTTAACAGAATATCAATGCTAACAAGAGTTCAAATATCGCAATTTAATGTTTTAATTACAATATTCCAATTTCTACCCAACATTAAAGAAGGGCTTGATCTTTATCTTTAGAGTCATTGCGTCAAAAATATACTAAAATCACACCTTTTCGACATTAATATTTTTTAAGGCACGACTAACACCATGGTTTGTATGAAACTTCGACAACTTCATCAGCAAGAGGCGATTGGCGTTAAAAGACACGACACATTATTATGTTTAAAATATGCACATAATTATTTACGTTGAAAAACACGAGATTATTTGCATTGGACAAACACTAAAAATTGTGACACTGAGCCAGAGAGATCAAAGACTTACCAGCATTGTTGTTCTCAAATCGAACTTGTGGAAGAATTGGGTGATAAAGATGTGAATCTCGAGGACATTCGTCACATCCTTCTTCTCTACATCACGCAGCACATCTATGAACCATTCAAAATGCTTGTGTGATGGGCAGATCCAGAGGAAGTAGACTTTTTTGCATGCTACGCCTGAGTATCGATTTGTACTGGTACCAAAGACTAAGTCATTGAGGATGGACGCATACGGCGTCACCCCAATTCCACCGCCCACCATTACGGCCACCTCAAACTTGTACCAATCCTGATTGCCACCCCCAAAGGGCCCTTCAATGCGAATCTTGGGCTGATCCTCGGGATTGTAGTTGCAGGGATCAAAGTAGTTTCGCAGTTTCCACGTCCATGGACCTTGGGCTTTGATGTGGCAACTCAGGTAGTTCTCATGAGGTGCAGATGTAAGGGTAAAACTGTGCATCTCATGTGGTCTGAAGGCTGTACAGGACAACCTCACCCACTGTCCGGAGAGATATTTTAGATTCGGTGGGCGGTAGAATTTAATTTTGATAACATCTGATGGCAGAAGATCAGTCTCCATCACATCTAGAGCCATGTATTTGGTTCTCAGAGACACAATCTTATCCAGAGTGTATATAACACCTGGACCAATGAAGAATAGCCAAAATCTTGGGGGTCCGGTCAGCCTGGCCAATCCATGAATCAGGCACAGGATATAAAGTAAAATGAAGAGCGAATGCATATTCCAGAAGAACTTGTACGCTTTCTTCCGGATCGTAGGGTGAGCAAAAACAAAGATGATGCACATAGTAATGAAGAGAATCACGCCAGTGACTCCAGTGACAGTCTGGAAGAGCCAGAAGCTGATATCTGGTTTGTAGTCTGAGGTAAAGTGAACTTCACGGGTGAGGCAGCGTAGATTCTCAATGCTCTGTGTGGACACATGATAGAAATTGACAATATGACCCACGGTATGGAGCAGAGAGAAGAATAAGGCAGTGCAAGCAGCAATCTTGTGGAACTGTATGTGAGAATCCAGAGGAATATACTGCTGAATTGGGAATTCCTTCAATTTTGTCAGCAAATTCCGGGACATTGTGAGCAGTAGGAGTGAATAGCAGAAAGACAGAGATGCAGCTGATCCTCTCGTAATGGCAATTCCAACTCCCATGATATGCCTCAAATCCGTATGTTCTGCCATGAAGGAATAGTGAATGAATCGCTCAACGAATAGCACAATGGTTATCACATAGAACAAGAACAGGTAGAAGATATTTTGGCGATTCTCCTCCAGGAATGTCGTGTAGCAATCCCACTTCTCGAGTATCCAGTGGCGTCTCGAATCCATCATTGGTTCAATGTGAAAGGATGTCATTCGGGCGACATTTGTGGAAGTATCGAGGAAATTTTGTTTGGCCCCTTTGCAATCCAGTCCAATGGCCACAAATTCTCCCTTGTACTCCTTCATCATTAACTTGAAATCCTGGTAGGTCAGGTGATTCTTGTGCTCCAGGCCAACATCTTGGAACATTCCATCAATCAGTTCCGTCACCTGATCATCTCCCAGACTTGTGGTTCTTGCGATCTCAACCAGGGATCGCATCATCTCACTGAGCTCACCCTTATCAATCACACCATTCCTATCATTATCGCACATGTCGAAGATGATTCTGAGCTTATCCTCTGTCTTACCACGGGAAAAGAGTACCACGGTCTCGAGAAATTCCTGAAAGGAGATTCGACCATCCTGATCCTTGTCCACGATATTGAACATCTTCCGCACAAACATATCATCAGATTTCATTCCCAGAGCCGAAGCAAATTCAGCCTTTGACAAGCTGGTCCTCATCACAGTCATCACTTCACCATCCGAAGAAACATCTGAGCGGCGCCGTCGTTCACCTGGCCTGGAAAAGTAAAATAAATGCCACTGAAATCTCAAATATGAACAAAAGTTGATATGAAAGGCCTTTTATTGGAACGATTGAAAATTTATATGTAATTTAGCATTATTTTAGTCTGAGATAGGGTAAATTAAGCTAATTCAAAACCTGCTCCAAATGGAATATTTTTGCTACTCCAAATGGAAACGTCATTGTTTTCATGATAAATACAGTACTAAATTATTATATTTATGTATTTTTTATACCACAGTTTCATTATTTAGTTAATTTTGCTCCAAATAAAGCGAAAATCCATTCATATTCACAAATTTTAATTTGTTAATTTCCCAGAATAATTAAAAGTGTACCTTTTCACCGTCGAATTTTCATCGATCGACCGTGTTTTCCAATGAAAAACACAATAAAGTGACTGCTGTTCGTTCGTTTTGTTTAACATTTATGTCACATTTCTGGCTAATTTTAGTTAAATGAAGTGCTAATCTTTATTGTTAATGGTACGTGAAGTTTTCAAATGAAATAATTACCTATTTCGTGAACAAAAAGGCTTTTTCTGAAGTGTCTGCAAATGCTTCAATAGGAAACCCCGGAAATATGTTTTTTTTGGAGAGATTTTCTTATTGTCTTATATGGGAAAGGAGAAAAGACCGGGAATAAGAACAAATCCTGCACTCAGGAACAATTCAACAGGGTTTCGGAAGCCTTTCGTTGCGGTTTCACTGACACTGTTTGTCTCCAATTAGAAACTTTCCCTTGTCTCCATTTGGATTAATTTGTTTCCAATAGAAGCATTTTAGACTCGCGTATTTTTCTTGTATTTAAGAAGTTTTCAAATTATATCTAAAGAATTTTCATTAAACAGTAACATTCTAGATTCTAGAAGAGTCAAGGAGCAAATTTATGTAATTCTCTTCAGAAAAAATATGAACTTAATGTGTTGAATCTTCTGTCAAAGTTAAAGCGTCTGGAAATGGTTTTGAATTAGGACATTTACCCTAAGGTACTTAATAAAATATCGTTCATTTTAATGAACTTAAAATATCAGTCCATGTACCTAAAGTCTCCAAGATCGCTCGATATGGTTTTTGAAAATGAAAAATCTCATAAAAACTCAAAAAACGAAAATCAGATCTTCTAAAAACATTTTATGATTGAAAAGAAAACTTTAAGACCTTTTTAAATTTTAAATTAAATTAACAAGTTCAAATCTCTGTACGGTCGACGATATTGGAAAAAGATTTTCACACTCTACTTGGTTTAGAATCCAGATGATATTAACCCTCTAGCGGTGTTTTCTTTAATAACTATGCGAAAAAAAGTTCTAAAACAATGTTTTCTAGGATAATTATGATCCAATAAAGTCGAAAAAACCAGCAATTCTTCATTATTTCTTTTAGTTTAGGCGCTAGGTGAGGAAATATAAAATTTTTTTGAAACTCTTTTTGATTCTAAAATTCACATTTTTAGTTTTTTCAAATTTTTTAAATGAAATATACAAAGTAGAATGACATATCTTTTAGTAAAAAATAAATTTATTTTAGTCAGATAACTTTAAATCGGTATTTTTATGGAAATTGGAAATGAGTTTTTTTTGCACAAATATTTTTTGTTGCTTTTTCTCTGACCTGTCACACAAAACTGGGAATAGCAACAAAACGAAGAGTCAAAATGAGTTCAAACTTTCACGAGATGTTTATAAGACAATTACCGAGGACACTATAGCACTTTTAAATAAATAAAACCTTTATTGTCGCTGTAAATGTGATTTTTGTGAAGACCGCCTGGAGACGGTCTTACCCGTTAGAGGGTTAAGTTAGAAAAGAGAATCCAATATTGTACATTATTGGATCCGGTTAGTAAAATTTACTATCCGGCTAGTAAACTCTATTATCCGGATACTTAAAATCTAAGCGAAGCATGAGGTAAAATCTAAAGAAGGATTGTAAAATTTATCATTCAGCTTTTAGATTTTATGGTCCGTAAAATTCTAAAGACGAGTAGGGGAGACCGGGGAGGACCCTTTCTCATGTTTTGATATTGAGACACTATTCCAAAAAATCACGATAGCGTATCATAATTTTATGCGGTCTATAGGATACTTATGGGTATTGACTTTATAAAAAGTACTTGATAGAACTTGGAAAACAAATTAGTTTTCTTAGAGAAGATAAAACATTTAACTTGACGCTTTGTCCCAAACCTCCCCGATATGGGGCAGTATGGGACGCATTTTTTCTCGCATAATTTGCATTATTGGAGCACATTAATTAATTTTAAATACTAGAATAAAAATATTTCTAATAGATATAAAAATGTTTCTTTTTTTATTTCATACTTAGAAATTGATATCAATTTTATTAGTACAGTAGAGTCATTTATTGTCAATCAATTATTTAAGGTATTTTCTTTTTACTTTCCATCTGCTTTTCTTTGCTTTTTTATTCTAAATATTGCAATCATGATCATCAAATTCCTCAGGCGAGTAGATTATCTTAACACTTTTAGTTTAACTTATTGGCGGATTCCTGTTTGATTTTACGACTACTGAATGGTACCTATTTTTCTCCTTATTTCTTTGAATTAGCTCTCGCCTTGCCTTTTCTGGAGAACTTGTAAAAATTGTAGAGGATATTGTTCGAGAAATTCTCGAGAAAATAGTTTTAACGAGATTGGGCAAAGATCGAATATCCTCTGAGAAGGAATTATTGATTCCCAAGACATTGATGGTTTAATTGTCCCTGTAATTAGAGAAATCTGATGCACTGATAAACTTTGCACAAGAGAGAGATTTCCAGTAGAAACTGGGCATTACTCTTCATTTTGACAATAAACAATTGCATGCCACCTACAATCTTGTCAAAAATCAACGTCCCATTCATCCCCGTTCAGGTGTCCCAAACATCCCCACGTGTAGTTTTGGTATTTAAAACCTTTATGTAAAAAAACAAGAGCGTATAATCTCTAAAACTTTTATAAAAATATGTTCCCAGATTACACTGCTAGCTAATGAGATAAAAAAAATTGATTATATATAGCTGATATAAAATACACAGAGGAAAACTGAGATATCAAAATATACAATTTTTTATCAATTTTTGAAAAAGTGTTCATACAATTAAAACAATAAAACTGAGAATATCCATTCTTTTAGTCAAGATAAATCTTAATATTGCCTACGATTGAGTAATGGTTAAATCCCGTTTATTTTTTTAAAAAAAATAATGAAAAAATCGCCTTGTCCCACACTACCCCTGTCTCAAACCACCCCGGCCTCCCCTATGTATATTCTATCATTTTCTAATGACCGATCTAATATCCAATTTGATATGTGATTTTTTTACACTTAGTTTTTTTTCAAATTTTGACCTACGGCCCTTTTTAAAGATATTTAAAGAGTTTTTGTAGTTCTCTAAATCCACAAATTTTCACATTTTATTTCAATTTTTATATTTTCAGTGTTCAAAATTTCTGATTTTCAATTTTTTTTTAAATAAATACTTTCTGATATGCATGTAATTGTGTAAATCCTGAACCTCAGAGAAAGGTCTTAAAAAAGAATAAATGTGTGCATAACAAATAAGCAAATTTTTCAAATTTTTCTTTCCATGAAAAAGAAGAAACTTCGAAGGACATGTTCCCAATGTGAAACAATTTGGTCCTTCTAGTCAGTAAAGAAAAAAATTCTTTTCAAACAGAAATATTAAGTTTTGAAAAGCAAGATTAAAGTAAAAGGAATTAAACTCTACTCACTTTAGTCCAAATGTTAAGGCATAGGCCTCTCTGAAGAAGTACTCCAACCGTTTCTGACGTCGCTCCCTTGTCTCTGCTTTTGCCAACATGATGTCTCTATTGACCTGGACAAGAAAAAATCATCTTAGTCATTTCCACAAATTCCAAGTAAAATTTTCACTGACCTCAGTAATGGTCATTTCCTTTTTGTGCAAAATCAGAAAGTCTTCAAGTTTCTTCACGAACTTCCTTCGTTGAGTGATAGACTCTAGTTCCAGTACAAGATCGTGATCATTTGGCACTCGCAGGAGAATGTATGGCCTCTTCACGGAATAATTCGACTGAGATTCTTCCACAGTCACCAATTCCACATTCTTAAGGTTGAACGTGCGCAATTTCTCCCCTTTCCGATCAACTGTATAGATGGCAGCTTCCGGACCAAACTTAACTGTGACGAGACGTTTGTGATTGGCATGGAGCCATTCGCGAGCGATCATTTTATCCACAGATCCCTTGTGATTGGCTTTGTTGCGTAGGGTTTCTTGCCGAATCTTCAGTTTCCTCCTCTTGCTGTTCTGCAATTTGACCACTCCATACCCAGCAGCTGCACACAGGATGGGAACAAAACCCAAAAAGACACAAACGTAGATAAAGGTCAATTCTGAGCCAGAAAAATAATCATAGCCTTGGAGGTAGCTGCATGGTTCCAATTCTGACGCATTTAGCTGCATAGGTTGGGGGCAGGGATCTCCATTGACCCACTGGAAGACATTCTTTTGAATCTCACCAGGTTTAATGTCTGTGGCATTGACAATGATGTCCCACAGAGTGATTTTTCGCAATTCTGCAATCTCTTCCGCTGTAAAAATTCCATTTTCCTCATTCTCAAACCAGAAACGATCAGCATCCCGAAGTCTTGTGAATTGCTCCACGATCACAGCTGTAAAGAGTTCTCCTGGCTTCCCATCAGACTCCAACATTCCCCCTACATAAACATCCACATTGTCCAATCGATTGGTATACGCAGACACGAGCAAACTCATCACTTCAGGATGTTTCTCGAAGAATTCAGGATTGATGTCCTTCCAGTCCTTAACTTTAGGCAACTTGAAAGCCGCTCTTGCTGTATTGTAGTCCGGAAGTCCGTTATCTCTGCCTCGCATAATATTCAGAGCTCCTAAATCTCTTCGGGTAAACTCCATTGGGCCAAACAATTTGTCTCGGACATCTGTGCATAGGACAGCATCTTCTCTTTCAGCTATTTGAGATGCTAAGCCCATCAGGATTTCTTCAATGCTAGTGATAGATAGGGCTTCATTGGAATCCCACCAGGTGCTGCACAGTCTTACAGCTGGATAACCCATTGCTGTTGTGCGGTAATTGCATTTTCCATCACGACGATAAAATCCGGGTGGGATCATTGTATGTCCGAAACGAAATGCGGCAGACTGGAACATATGACTAACACCTGCATGGATACAGTAAAAATGTTATCAGAAGCATTGCAACAGAGTGTTTTAGAACTATTTGTATCTTCCTTTTTATCTATGGTCATTTGAAGGGCATTGTGGGATTATTTTGAAAAGTGACCTATGTATATTCCCTATATTACATTAAAGTATCATAGAAATGTATGGGTAATGGAACTATAATGAACTGGGCTACGTCGACAACAATTTTTCTCGTAATTTCCAAGGACGCTGGGTTTCAAACATAATGTAATTAAGGCTTAATACCCCCACGATAAGGGCTGCCATATGTACCAACCAATGACCTTGAAAAAATACCTGTTTTTACAAGGTCACTTGATCAAAATTCTCAAGAATCTTTAGACTAGATCATAGTTCATTAATTGTAAGAAAAAATCATTTTGAAAGGGGATTTCAGACTTCAGACGAGTTCCAAATCGATAATAAACCAGAATGTTTAATTTTCTCTACATTTCCTTATCTGCTACATTATCAATCCGTAATCGGTTTAAGTCTTTCAAATCGTGTTGCTTCGGTAGAGGCAAGATTATAGGGCGATTGTGAACATAATTAATCAACATAAATATGAAAACAACATTAAGTTTAAACTTTCTTTGAAGTTAATAAACAACCTACATGTATATAGAAATGAAGGTCTGTTAAATTTACCGGTCATACACCACAATAAAGTCAAGCAGCAAAACTTGCTTATTTTCGATAAATTTGAGAATTTATTTGAGAGATTTACAAAAATCGTATCACTGTCTCCTGATATGAAATTGTCCAAACCGATCCAAATTAACTTGGCTGTTTCTATGATATTTTTAATAAATTATCATATTAAATCGTACTGAGGTACTTTATTTGTAATACAATGTAATTTTTACAACGTGCTCGTGTTGGAAGAATCTGCTGATCATAGATCAGCCAGGAACGCCTTATTCGCAGTGTGGTGTGGATGCTTCTTCCACGTTCCCGGAGTTTTTGGGCAGAGTCGGTGCATTTTATTACAGTTTAATAAAACATTTTTAAGAGTTTTTGAGTTAAGGATCCTGTATAGAGGAATTCAAGATCTAAAAGTGGGATATTTTTTCTGAAAATTTAATGATTTTAAACATTAAAAATTTAAAAAAAAATAGCCATACCGCATTAACAATCGCGAATCCTAATTTTGCCAGTACAGTGCAGTGGCCAAAAAGTGAATACTTTTATAAGGCTAAAAGAGTTAGATTTCCTTATAGGGTGGCTATAAAGAGTAAGAGAACATACGATTATTTATATCTAAAACTAAAATATCTTAGCAAATTTAGCTAAAATTTGAGTAAGTAGGGGAGACTGGGGCAAAACTTGTTAAAACGCATATTTAATTCTTTCACTAGCTCTGAGAAAACTTAAACGTTTTATAATGATCATATTCTTATAGGAAATTTACTGCTCTACGAAATTGCAGAACACTATTTTCCTTTATCTCGAAAGAAATGTGATTTTCGAATCATTTTCTAAAAGTCGACTTTGTGGAGATTCTCAAAATTGCTGGGGCAAATTTTGTCAGTCTTCGGATAATTTGTGACGTTTTACTCTCGCAAACGAGAGTAATCTATCTTAACGAGAAATGTGCTTAAATTGAGTTAATCAGTATCGATATTTTCTGCAAGCTAAATATTTCAAAAATACCCAAGAAGCATTTTTTTCTTAATACAGTCTTGTAGAATTCCTTGAGTAAGGCACTATAGAACCAAAAATCTTTTTATTTGCTTGTAACACTCTTGGTTCCGTCACTGAGATTACTATAAGTAAAGTGGCGCACCCATAAGGATCTTAAGAGCTTCTATAGGAATTTCAATAGAAAATTCTCACTTTAAGGCTTTTAAAAGTACACTAAAAGACTTGTTTAATACTTGGTTCTATAAGGCAGATATTTTGCTTCTTGGGTAGGGCTCAAAATTTAATTATTTTTTTTATTTTACATAATTCTTCCTCGAATCCCTTGAAACTTTGTAACTTTAAGAAGGCTCATGAAGGCTATCTATAAAAAAAATTTCAAGCCTCAGTCTCTTTTATTTTTGAAAATAGTGAATATTGAAATTTTCGTTTTGACAAATTTTGCCCCAGTCTCCCCTATGTAGCACGAAACAGCATTTTACTGTATATATTTCCTAATTCTAAGAGTGATTTATAAAAATACAAAATTCATAAACGGCAGTAGCTAAATAAAAAAGTCATCCAGTGGATTACTCTTGGTCCTTATTAGCTTATTAGCTGGTCATCGACTCTGGAAGTTGCAGAACAAGTAGACCAACAGTAAGACGGCAATGGACATAATAAAAGATGTACGTAATTTCTCTTGTGGCATATTAATTTGAAAGTGACAATTTTTTTAGGCCTTCAAGCTAAAATGTTAGAAATTTTACAATAACTAGGGGAATGTAGGCTTGGTTCGCACCAGAGTGAACCTTCAAACGATGCGAATTTTCTCTTTGTTTGCATAGACCTGACCTACCATTTCTTGTCTCGTTTCATGAGCTTATTAATGATCTATCTTATGACTAAGAAATGACGAACTAGCTCTTTGCAAGCAAAGAGAAAATTTGCGTTGTTTGAAGATTCACTCTATGCGAACCATGCCAACATTCCCCTAATCTTGAATGGAAATATCAAACTTCCTTAAAATATTAAAATTTATTTAAAATTGCACTTTAAATATTTTTAATTACAAAATAATAACTATATAGTCCCAAATAGGCTAGGGCTTATCCTCGAGAAAATTAAGCCTGTAAAATTTAGTGGTATTTAGAAGGTAGAGTAAAGTAAAGTTACACAAAGAACCTCTAATGAATTTTCCTACACATAAAATGCGATGATTCTGCTGATACTTTATCGCCGGCCTAACATTGGAATAGATGAAAAACGTTCACGTTTAATACAGAAATATTTTGTTTAATTTTGAAACTAATGGCTCTGCCACACCTTTTAGATCAGGAAAATTTCATGAAATCGAAATTCATATTTTTTTCTTTCTCAAATGTTTTGCATATGTATATCCCATTCTTTCGGACTCTTCTTCTTCTTTTGAACATCACACCAAATGCAATTTAGTTCAATCGAATTTTGAGTACGAAAGAATGAGATACACATATGCAAAATATTTGAGAAAGAGAAGGATGTTAATATCGATTTAAATAAATATTTAATTTAAAGCCGTATGGCTCCAGCTAAAATTTTAGATCAGAAAAATTTCATGAAGTCGAAATTGGAATCTATTTCTTTCTGAATATATAATTTTATGAAGATATATTTTTTTTGAATTTCGGGAAATGGATTTCAAATTCGAATTTTTAAATTGTAGAAATTCTCAAACTGCAACTTATCAAAGACACTGGCAAAAAGCTTAATTTTATTGCACAGCGATATCCATAAATAATTCACTGTATTTAATTTTTATTTTTATTAGATTCCCACCAAGAGTTGAACTCCTATTAATCTTTTTTCGCAGCATAACTATTAAGTCAAAGTTCAAATAACTGCCCAAAGAGCTCTGTTTGCTCATCTATCCTTCATGTATAAAAGAAATTGTTCATAACCAGAAACATAAGGCACATAGAGATTTATGAAACTCGCGAAGGCTTACCTACTGATTCCCGCATAACATTAAGCAATAGTTGTCTTAATTTGTTACTCTGTACTTAAATATGACAGTAATTTATGGTCATATGTGTGAAAAGTTCTTGTAAAACCATGGGAAATTTTATGTTAAGCCAATATACCACACTGAAATAAATTACCTGGATGTGTATCTTGTTGGTAGCCCTTGTAGGCTGGGATTTCGACATCCAGGAAAGCTGGCAGGTACTCATAGAGAATGATGTTCTGCAGGGAGGCAATGACAATGCGACGAGCCCGTTGGAAAATATCCTCATCCGTCCACGTGGGATGTTGTTTCTTGATCCGGCGTGCTAGAACATTGTGCCACCGGAAGAAGAGGATGGCAAATGAGAGAAGGCCAGGGTTTTGGTTGGTTCGCGGATCACCGAGCACTAAAATATTTTCAAAGAAAGTTTTAGAAGCCGAGAAGTAGGCAAAAGACGATAATTTGAATGAATACCAAGTAACGGTTAAACTTACAGAAAAGTCTCTCTGGATTGAGGGTTCTCATAACATGTGGTACAGGATTGTTAAACAGAGGCACTCTCATGGTATTCCTAACTGGCATCTGACCAGTTTGATCGGTGAGAAGGGTACCATTGTGAAAAGATCTCATGGCATTGAGCCATGCCTCTGAAGTGCTGTAGATAAAGCTTCCATCAATCCATGCTGTCATCTGATTGATCTGTTCCCTTGGGGCATTAGGGCTCTGTCCAGTATCCCTGTCATAGGCTGCTCGATGGAACGGAATGTACTTGTCACCTCGACACTCCTTGTCATACATATAATCACATTTCTCAATCTCAATACGGTGCATCTCAATTGGGCAGCCCGACTCTGATGCCATCACGATTTCATTAGTAACGACCTGACCTGCAAAATAAAAACCAAAACAGTCGAGATTTAAAGACTCTCCTAATCTCTTACATCATGCGACTTCTTAAGAATTTCTTTTTTTAATATAAATTCTCAAGAGATTATGATTTTATGTTGCGAGGAAGAATTAATGAGCTTTAGATAATTTTAAAGCTTATTTTTGTTAATTTTTCTCAAATGCTTTACCAAGAAATATTACTCTTTTTTTTCCAAGTGCACCAGTCAATCTCTCAACACCTTGTCACAGAATCCCATACCTCAAATTGCTAAACAAAACACTCAATAAATTTCAAGGAGAGACTTGATTGAGGAACTCACCGAAGAAAGCCAAAATCGCTGTTCTATTTGACTTGGAGGCTAATCCATCGACGCCACGCATAAATAATCTACTCAGTCTTCTTGGAGATGGCCGATTGGCACCGGCCAGTGCGTAGACACCATCTGAGTAAGCAGACGGAGCCTTTCTCACCAGGTGAGTATCTGCAGAAGAAAAAAAAAGTCAATGGTAAGTTCATTTAATGGAATTATTAATTGATCCGCTGATCCGAGAACTTCCTCAACCTGCCGGATGTTTCCGCAAAAAAAAAAGAGAGCGCAAGAAAACGGTGTTGAAATGAAGAGGGTCAGATATTTTTTTTACTCGCGGAGATGATTTACAAGGAGCAAAAAAGAACAGCAAAATCAATCAACCACTTATGGATGATCTTGACTTTGAGTTATTAACCTTTTTGAGAAGTTCTTTTTTTTCGTCAGGTTAAGATTGAGTCTTTCAAAATTCTCGGAGATAAACATTGCTTACTGACTTGATTTATCTATAGTGCGAAAATGGAAAATTAGAAGAGCATCTTAGAAATTGCTACAGAATTTTACAACATGCATGTACTAAACTTTAAAACAATTTTAACATCACACAAAAAAATCTGTAGTTTTTTCTTTAAATATAATGAGGAAAGTGAAGAAAACAAGAAAATTGATAATAGATGCTTTGTGTTTTCTAGCCTAGTATTTCTAGTAATTCATATAAATGACATCAGGCAAAATTCGTAAAATACACTATCACTCTAATAATATCAACGTCAACTAATGGTTTCCAGCTCTGTTGAGACTATTGCAGTCATATACTGTAGTAGAGTGATTCACCAATCACACACATACGGATTAATTAATGGAAAATATTTAGTACATGGCTGTGCTAAATTGATTATCCATTCTACTATTGAAAAAAAAATTCTTATTATTTTTTGCAATATCTAATGTTATTTACACTTAATTTTGGGTAAATTTACATTTCGCAGACTCAACTTAAATAGAGATGTACATTTTTTCCTGAGAACCATTCAAGAAGTGAAATTTATTTAATTTTTAAATGCAACTTCATACAACTACACATTTTGCTTCTAAATTGATCAAATTTTATAAAATGAAATGAAACAAAGCTATGAAAAGTTCTATGTTTTCCCATAACAAATTTATTTATCCAGCAGACCGATTGGTAAAGAAAAAAAATTAAATAATATTGAAGATAATAAAATCACCAAGTAATTTTTTTTAATTCATTATTTATGCAGAATTATACAACTGATTTGTAAAAAATGTTTTTACAAAAAACCTTTCAAATAAGAGAAAAAATATTTTAAATGTTTCTCAAATAAAAATATTCTTCAAAATCAACATATTTCATTGACCGTATAATTCTATAAAAAAATATAGACGATTTGTAAACATGAAGATAAATTAGAATACCAAATTGCTTAATTAAAATTGCAATAGTTATAATTTTCAATTTATTATTTTTAATTTAATCACGAGATAGATAATACGATAAGAAATGGTGTTCAAATTGAATATTTTTGATTTTCTCATATAATTGTTATAGTTTTATACAAATTGTAAAAGTGTCGAACATCTCTTTGAAATGCAAAAAAATTAACAGTTTTGTTTTATAAAAGATTCTTAATGCTCGATAAATTATTTAATTTTTGCCAGTAAATAGCTCAAAATTACCCATAGTTAATTCTGAATTCTGTTTCAGAACTCAAAATGCTTTAGAACTCTTTAATTTAATCTTAGAAAAGAAGATTTTGCAATTTTTAGACATTAAAAATTTGTAATTTTTATGATCGATTTCAAAGAGAGAAACGCAGAGTAAGGCTTTTTCATTCCTCACTCACACTCTGGCATCAAACACTTCAAATTTTGTTCCCATATTTCTTTAATGAAACCTGACCTATCAGTGGCAATATGTTTTAGTAGTTTGTTTCAAGTCACACACTTCCTTTTAAATCTGCTTATCAAATTTTATTTCTACTGGTTAATCTTTCAATTTTGAATAAACGAAGCTAAATTATTGAAAATGTCAAAATAAATATGGTTTTACTAAATAATTGTATACTACTAAATTTTAAACACATTCAGAAAACTCTTTAAGCTTTCTTTTTTTTCTGACAATATATTTTTGTCTGTGAAAAAATCGAAAAAAAGTAATTTGGTTAGGAAAAAATGAACTCGCCAAGTACAAAATTATAGAATTATTATATTAGAGTAGCAAAATAATATATTTGACCAATAAAGTATTAAACCTTGGTTCAAAAACAAAAAGGGTCTAATTTTGGTTTTTGCCAAAATTCCGAACGATAAAATCTCGAAAGCCAAAATACAAAAAAGACAAAATCCAAAATGGGTCAAAATTCCGAAAACCAAAATCACGAATGGATCGAACTCCCGAAAGGCAAAATCCTAAATGGGTCAAAATCCCGAATTGGTTAAAGTCTCGAAAAGCTAAAATCCTAAAAAGCCCCAATCCCGAATTATTCGAAATCCCGAAAACCAAAATCCTGAAAGCCAAAATCGCGAATGGGTCAAAATACCGAAAGGCATAATCCTAACTGGTTCGAAATCCCGAATAGGTTAAAATCTCGGAAAGCCAAAAAGCCAAAATTCTGAACGCCGATAATGTCGAAAAGCCACAATCCCGAATTGGTCGAAATCTCGAAAACCAAAATCCTGAAAGCCAAAATCCTGAATGGGTCGAAATCCCTAAAGGTAAAATCCTAAATGGTTCGAAATCAAGAATGGGTTAAAAATTTCGAAAAGCTAAAATCCCAGAAAGCCAAAATTCCGATCACCGAAATCCCGAAAAGCCATAATCCCGAAATGGTCAAAATCGCGAAAACCAAAATCCCGAATGGGTCGAAATTCCGAATGGATCAAAATCTTGAAAAGCCAAAATTCCAAACGCCAAAATCTCGAAAAGCTAAAATTCCGAAAACCCCGAAAAGATGACTATATCAGAGATCTTTTGCTCCTGGATATTATCGGTTTTTTCTTTCACATTCCTCCAGGACTGATCAGATTCTCCTTCCTCCATGAGCTGACTGTCTCACGGAGATGAATTTCATGAAATTTTACAAAGGAACTTATGTCATAAAGTTGGTAAGTTGATAAGTTTGATAAGTTTGACTGTTTGACATGATTTTGATAAGTTTTCGGGATTTTGATCCATTCGAGATTTCGGCTCATTCATGTAATTAATATCTAAGACAGTTGCAGATAAAATAAAAGACATTTTATTTTCACTTTGCCAAAACCTCCATGAAAATGTTCTTCTTTTAAAGTTCTAAATAAAGTGCTGCTCAAATAAAATTTAATCTTTTACTGACCGAATTTTTTTTTGGAAACTGCTTAGAGGAAACTGGGGCACCACCAAACACGGGGATACTTGGACTATCTCGACCATTCCTTCAGTGGACAAGCATCCCTATAGTGCCCATAAATTCCTATAGGTCTTATCCTCTGAAGTCGAATATCCGATTAAAAAATCGCAGTGTTTGATGGTACCCCGTGTTTGGTGGTGCCCCAGTTTCCCCTACCAAAAATAGTTTCCTTTTTGCTCAAACTTTAATACTGAAACTTAATTGAATTGCATTTGATTTTTTACCTACGCAATCAAATTTTAGCACTAACCAAAAATAAATATAACTCTTTATTTTCAATTTGTTTTGATTACATCATAAAACAACTCTGTAAAATCTTTCAATAAAACTGAAACTTACAATTGCAGGAATATATTTACAAAAATTTAAATAAATTGTTCTACCTACAGCGATATTTGCAAAATCGCATCATGTGCGGTCGATTTATGGAATTTGAGATCTCTTGAAGTTAGCGCAGAAGCAATAAAACTAAAAATATGGATATTCAAATGAATTACATGTAGAGCATCCAATCGTGAGAAAATGATTCAGCAAATAGATTAATTAATTTGCATAAACAGGTGTTTTATTGAGCAATTAATTTTGTAAAAATGACCATGTCGGTCATACTAAAAATTCTCAATTGAGTCAATTCAATTCCCGGTAGGTACTGCGCTTTTATCGATTCATGCTCAATATGACTGAACTATAAAAAAGACAATCTGGTTTAATGAACATTAAGTGGGCAATTTTCCAGGAAATTACTTTTACTCGCTTTTATGAGATTAAACTATCATGCCGCTGCTTAAATTTGACTTCTATTTTTCTCTTTTTTATTCCTAACTGCTGCTCTTTTTCACCTTTCCTCCTTGGTCTCACTAAAAGTGAGGCAATCAACTCCACTCCATGTGGTTCGTGCAATTTTTTTTCTGTTTGTAATACATATAAAAAAAACCCACAAAAAAGTGCGAACCACGAGTTTCGCCAGACGAATTTTATGTACATAGGATTCAAAGTTGAGCTTTTGCAGATCACAATCGAACTTGGTGTAAATAAAAAAAGGTACATAATAAATTTTATTGAAGTGACTACAATTGGCGAATAGGAAGTTGTTTATTGGACTTCTGTTCTCATTTGTCATTGGACTAGTTTTGCAAAAATTGCTTCAAAATCTTTTCCTTCCTCAATGGCTCAAGAAATTATCCGAGAAAATTGATCAAAATTGCCTACCTAGACGGATATATCGTTTGCCAATTGACATCACCAAAGAATTATTCATTAATCTATCACAATTAAATTTAATCTTTTTCCACAATGACGATTACTCATAAAATTGTAGTATGAAAATCCGGGTTTTGGTCACCTTAATTTCCCGCATAAATTTCGTAACCGCTCTGTACTCTGGTTAATTGAAAGACACACCGGAATAAATTATTGATCAATTTTGACCAATTTCGGAATTTACACTCGTGACAAAATTTATGATTCCTCTCTGGGCTATATTATATACATAATAATGAACAGAATCGCATAAATCATGGAATTTATTGAAATTTCAAAGACATTACTCACATTAATTTCTCAGATAAATAAACAGACCCAGATGGAATTGATTTGTAATGGAAAACTCTGTGGCATTTAGCTAAAGGCATTAATTATGCTCCCTGTATGTTTCTACAGAACGTCTGTTCAATTGATCAATATGTCGCATGATAGGCTATTTTTCACTTATTGATTTTTTGACAGAGATCTTAAAAATTAATTACACGTCAGAATTAGAAAATTGAACAACAAATTTAGGGCAAGACAATTACTCAAAAATAATTTTAGATAATTTATCTAAATGTTTTTTTTAGTGAAATTTTTGATTAGTAAAAATTGGTCTATTCCGATTAATAATTACCGCAAAATTAATTAATACAAAATCTTAATTTATATTATTCAGAGGTCCTTAATTTTACCTTTGTCAAAAATATTAATTTTTCATACTGCAACACAAAATAAAACTGATATTTCGTCTTTTTGTCTATTTTTTCAAATTTTATTGTCTGAACAAATGCTTGAAATACTGACCAAAATATTGCAACTTTTCTAAAGACCCTTAAGTGGTTACGTAGGCCACAGTACACTAAAAGACCGCATATTTATAAAATATGCATACAAAAACACAACATTTTAACTGAGTATATTTTCTGCAATTTTCATTTCAAAATTTTAAAAATTAAGCCTGTGGGACCTGATTTTTGAAAATATTTTTTGAGAAAAAAAACTTACTTTTCGGTGGACAGGATTTCTCAGAGTATTATCATCTGACGTCAAAAAAATATTTACTATTAGCCTTTGGGTTAAGGGTTAAACTTGCACTTGAATGTTAGACCTTTTTTTGAACTTGATCACAACATATTCTACAAGGAAAAACGTGATGAAAATACTCTGAAAATTGTTTCTTCTTTTAACTGCTCGAACTCCAAGAGAGAGCAGTTTTTTGTATAAAATTCTATCAAAAATTCAAACTTCATATAGAATGTACCGTTTAAGTACTAGTTTAATTTACCAAATTATATAAGGTAGTATTTATTTTTTTATTTAATATGAATATACACTGGTAAAAATAAAAGGGTCAAATTGACCCTTTTCCAAAGGATGGATCATATTTGACTCTTTGAAAGGGTCACCAGGTACCCTTCGAAAGGGTCACGGTTTTGACATCTATTTAATTCCGGAATAAACGAATAAAAAAACAATGAAAAAGTGATCTTTGGTGTTCGCTCAGATGAGAGAAATATGATATCAGTAATAAGTTTACAATAAAACATGATTATTCGTGATAAATGTGCATACTAAATTTCAAGAGATACAAAAGTGAACCTTTCAAAGGGTCAAATACGATCCATCCTTTTGAAAAGGGTCAATTTGACCCTTTTATTTTTACCAGTGTACCCTGAGAACTCTTGTCCACCGAAAAGTATGTTATAAAAGGTCTCCGAAAATCAAGTCTCAGTCCCAACGGCTGAATTGTTAAAATTTTTAAATGAAATAGTGTAAATGTTGTACTTTTATATACCGTGTATACCGACTTTGATCCCCTCCTGTTCCTAAGCTTTTCTTTAATTCTAATGTTTAAGAACGATTCTCATTAATCAGACATGGTAGATTGGATTCATAAAGTCCATTTTGAAGTTCTAAGAAACTTAAGAATAGGGGGTGTCGAATAATTACTAAAAGCTGTGAAAAATAGAGTATTACTAATAGGGATAAAATAGGTTTTTTATAACTATTTTCATCATTTTCCAGAGACTAAATAAACTACATTTATTAGGAGATTTTCTAAAAATATATGAGAATTTGTATCAATATAGAAACTGCAGTTAACACAAATTATAAAAGGGTTCACAAATTCACAGAAGTATAATGGAAAATAAATTAATTATACTATGTTTAATAGATTAAAAAAAAGGGGCGGCAAAGCGTCACTATACCTCAAAAGTACTTTCGCAACATTATTGTTTACCGATTTTCAACTGATTAAAACTGATTGCTTAATCATACAAAAGATCCCATAAAATAGTTTTAAAAGAAATAACATTGATTTTCGGACAAAAATTCCTGGTCTGTTCATTACCGGTTCACAACCGATTTGAACCGATTTATAAATCACTCAAAACATTGACCAAAATACCTTAGGAGTAATATAAATTGAATTTCGGACAAAAATTCGTTGTAAGTTATTAACCGGTTTAATATCGGTTCAGAATCGATTTGAACTGGTTCAGTCTTAACAAGAACACCAAGACATTTCCAAGGAGCCCAAACACGATACCATTCGGATGAGCATGCTCTCTCTGTAGAGCCCTTTTAAACTTTGACCTTGAAAAACCGTTATTAGGAATGATTCAACGATATTTTGATATAAGGACGAAATGTCCGCCTTGATAATCTGGACGATTTTTCGAACAGTCCCAAAAAACATGGCTTTAGGCGTGGTAGCACTGGACAGACAAAAAGTGTAAAGTCAAAAAACTCGGAACTCTTCAATTCTACCAAAATACGACTTCTTAGGGGGTAAGGTCTCGAAATATATTCCAAAACTCAAAATCGAGGGATTATAACTCCTCTCTCTGTGTAAGTTCGAGCAGTAAATATTGTCTCTTAAATTTGAAATTAAGGGTCGACGAATTAAAAAAAATGTGTGTTTTTATGAAACTTCTAACAATAATTAAATTGTTCTTACTTTCTTCTTTACAAAAAACAATAATTTTTCATTGATTTGCTTTTAAAAAAATAGTTACTGTAACCCTTTTCAGAATGTTTGTCTGCTTGAAATTGATATCTGTTGCCAAAAAATATTGCCTAGGTCGCCTGGATAAGCACTTGTTGTAATTAAATAAGGAGTTTAAGCAATTCTCAGTTAAATATGGAAACGTACAGTTTATAAGATTAATAATGACTTATGTGACGAGTAAGTTATGAATGATAAAAGCTGATCAAACGAGGACGATATATTGTCCAAATAAAGGCTGAATTCGCAAAGTTATGCGACAACAATTATAAACGGAATTCTTCAGCAAAAGTATTTATAAAATACTTTCGCTTTAAAGAAGTTATTTTAGGCATCTTTTAGGTGCTTATAAGTAAATTTATGGAAAGCCTACCAAATAAATATTCCGCTCGATTTAAATAAAATTTATCTCTGGTTTAGTTTTTATACAAACTAAAAAAAAACGCGTGAAACTAATATTCACATTTAGAAGATCATAAACAGCATAAATTTGAATATTTTTTAAGTTAAATTAGTACTTAGAAAACAACATGAGTGGAATAATAAATTTTCCAATCACTGTATGTCAAATTGAAACTATAACGATACATATCATTGAAATTTTATTAATTGGACCAGGAGTCACAAATTGGACCAGATTTTTTTTTTCAGACACTTATTCTCCACTGAAGCACGGAAATTTTATAATCATGTATGCGTTGGAATAACTTAAAAAAAAATTATAACCAGAGTTAACCAGAGTTGATCACTTATAAATAATTGTCACGTTGTATTAAAAGCATTTTGTTCGAGGGTAATTTTGCGTGAAAGAAAAATAACCAAGAGAAAAGAATGTTCGCATAATAAATCTCAATGAAAACTTGAAGTAATTTACGAAGGAATTAACTTGAGGCTCCAAAATTGTCTCTTTCTCTCTTATCTTCCTTTTTCCTTCTACATCTCCCGCCTGAGATAATTAATTACGTGATCGAATAAGTATAGCAATAAGATGAGTGAAATGATATATCATCTTGGAGCATTAAGTGAATTTATGCATTTTTGGCATTGCATAAAAAGGGCATAAAAGTGAGAAATCAGTACAGAATTTACGTTTTTATACTTTTATGCTCTCACACCATCGATAAATAAAGCAATTTTGCTCCAATTCTTTTTTCTCCTGCGGAATTTTTGCCACTATAACCTCGCATATCTTTGAGCGACTCTCTTTTTTTTGTGATTTCGAGATCATTTGCTGGATTTTGTAAAAGATATCTTGACTAATAAAAGACATTTTATTGCTCACCAACAGAACCCCAATCAGGATGTGCCAAATTGTTGTACCATCCATCGTATCTCTGCTTTTCGGTGTGACTCAGAATTTTTTCTGAAAATTCAAAATGAGAAAAAGGTTAAATAAGGAAGACAAAGAACGAAAAAAATTAAACATTTTAGCACTAATTTACTTAAATACTGTGTTGGATTAAATTATTGTTCCATGTAATGAATTTTGCGCCGTCTGTTCTTCAGATTAAATTTTTAATCTCGTTGTTATTCGTTTGTATTTTAAAGCTTATATCCTGTGTATTAACTAAAATTATATAAAATTCAAACAAAAGAAAGGATTTATTTGCAGGAAAAAATATAAAATGTTCCTATCAAGAGTGTGAACTCTTAAGAACTAATTGATTTGATTAAGGCTGATTCTTTAAAATAAATAAATAGATCAAAAAATTTCGCAATAAAAGATAAAGCAAACGAAATTTATGAATAGGATCTTTATTCCCTTATCCTAAACCCTCAAAGTCTCACACTTATGTCCTAGACACACTAGCGACTTAAGCCGAGTGACGACTTAGTGGAAAATGATGGAAATGTAGTTTAAACATTATTTATAATAAAATTTTGCTAAGCCGTTTCTCGGCTTATCCTCAGGTCTGTCAAGGCCTTTAGGATGATATAGTCATAAATACTTTACCGCCAAATTTAACGTGCTAAAAATTCTCGCTCGACGATTAGCTTAAAACCAATTGGCGCTTAAAGGGCTAAATTAAGTATGTATGTATCTAAATTTACTGATCCATATCATCACGAAAATTGCAACAGTGTTCGGAGTTCAATTTCAGAAAATCTTTTGGTCAATTACAAAAAAAAAATCTAACGATATAAATTTCATAAGGTGCAACTAAATGTTTAGTACAGATATGTACTAAAAGAATTCTCGATATAAATTTATAAGTTGTGTAACTTTAACTTAACTTTTTACTAGTAAATAGTAGACAGAATTTAAAATATATAAAAGACACACTCATTTGTTATTTTCCATTCAAGTGTAGTAAAGCAACTTATTGCACAAATATTCATTTGAATTTAAAGAAAACTTTTAACTATATGTAGAGATTAAATTTCTCGCTTTATAGCAATGAATTCTCTGCTGAGGCAACCTTAAATATTCGAGACGTAACCCGTCAAATAATATCTGCAGATATCTTTAAGATTTCTGTAGAGAAAATCTACACCTCTACAGAATATCTGCAGATAATATCTGTAGATATTCTTACGAATTTTATTTGGGCTTGGGACAAAATTCGTCAGAATATTTCGGCAGATTTTCTGACGAATCTCTGACGAATTTCTGTAGATATTCTGCCGATTTTCTGTAGATTTTTTCTACATTCCAGACTTTCCAGACAAGATGTGTCAGAAGAGATGGAAAAATTTTTCACTGAAGTTTGCAAAATTCAATAGAGTTATTTTTTGTGATATCACGGTGTTTATATAAAATAAAGAATTCTGCGACGCCGTGTTACAAGTAGAGAAAAGTGAAGTGAAAACTTTAAACAGAGTGTCGACCAAAATTTCGTGTTTTTGTATCATTCGATTGGCGATTTTTAAGAAATTAGTATTTTTGCTCGCAGTTTTTTTACTTATCTAAAATGTGTACTCGGTAATGCTTGTTAAGCAGAGCATACAATTTTCTTTATAACTTCTACAGTTATAACTTCTACAGTTTCTTCATAAATCAACAATATTTTTGTGAAGTAATGGAGGTTATGCAGATTTTCTAGGGAGAAATTCTGCCGAGAATCTGCAGATTTTCTCTGAATGTACTAGAATATACCGTTAAAATTCAAAAAAACCTCCGAGTAAAATCGGCAGGTAGAGCAATGATTTGACGGGAATGTCTCCCTTCTAGGCCAGCGCCTCTGGTGATAATGGAGATGACTATATTAGTTTAGTCGATCGTACGATCTCAGTGAGTATGGATGTGAGTTCGTCTTGAGTCGTACTTGAGTCGTAATGTGGAGAGCTCGCGACAGTCTGGAGCCCACACCAGTCGATTGCATAAGCAGGTCACCTCCTAAGTATATTAGATTTAAGAGTTGATATTGCTTGCCCCCTATATATAGAAAAAATACCTTAAATTTGTGTTACTAATATTCGAAAAATAAACAAACATGAGATTTAAATTAGTACTTGTTCTAAAATTCACTTTAAAATAAAATAACCAAAAAAACGTATTGAATATGTATGTTGATCCATGAGTTATCACTCTAGCACATTCCAATATTTGTATAAAAAAAACATTAGTTTGTATAAGAAAACACTTGACCGCTATTTTTAGAACAACAGTATTGGTACTCAACATATTAGTGACTCAAATTGAATTACCATGTTTTTTAACTTAATTTAATCATTCTTTTCTTTTGCTTCAACATTTTGCAACAAGTATACAAGTTTGTTTTATGGGCTACTGTTTAGTACATGTCTGTACTAAATTTTCTAGCACTATTTATGATTTGTTTTGTAATTCCAAATATCTTAAATTCGTGAATTAGATAGTGTAATATATCCAAGTAGCAAAATCGTTCAAGATTCAAGTTTATTTTCAAAAACGCATGGTCGTGTAATGTTCTTACTTACAGAATTTTGTAAAATGACTTGCAAAATGATATGGCAAGCAAATGCATTTTAGATAGCTTGTGTTTTCTATATAGTCCGATATGGATAAAAAATGTGTCTTTGAGGAGCATAAAGTGAGGGCCAAAGGAATCAAGAAGCATGGTAACAACTCCCGAATAGATTTATGAGAGGCTTACTGGGGGTTTCTTGAAAACGTCAAATGGATATATCATTAACCATTTAGCTCCTACCGGATGGACCGATGGACTGAAATTGTAATATCAGTTTTGTAATTTTTCAGATCTACCAATTTTTTTTTTCAAATATAACTCTTTTTGTCCATATTTCTCTCTCACTTTGGAGTTCAGTTAGTAAAATGAGGATCAACATAAAGATTACCAAGTGGAAAATTTCATTTATCTTTTTAGAACCTGAACAAGCCCATTTAGTGTGATCTAAATCAGTGTAAAATGCATAAAATTCCCATTTTGGAAATTATGAGGCATTTCAGGTGAAGTTCACGTGGTTTGACATGCTCTATGAAGCTCGTGGGATTAATTAAAATCACGAAGACGCATGTTAACTGAAGAACTGAAGGTCGTGTCATACATTATTGCTAACCATGAGGATTTCTGTGCAAATGAGTGAGAAAGAAGTTGTGGTCACAAATTAATTAAACATCCTAAGACTTTAGTATGATGGTCACAAATTTGCAATGGCGCAGATTTTTTCTCTCTTTTAAACCATTCCTCTTCACGTGGATTTTTTTTAAGAGCATGAAAAACGTGCCACATATTTTAGTTTCATTATCTCAACATCTCATTCATTAAATTCATTAATTCGTTAATTAGCTGAGCCAGTGTAAATTCTCTAAGCCAGGTTAATATGAGGTGGAGATTTTTGAAAAATGCGATCGATTTACAATTAATCTTGTCAATGTCAGAATGTAATTTAATAACTCCATTCCATACAATGTTCTACATTCTGTGCGTGACACATGTTAAAATTTAAGTGCAATTTAGATATATAAAATGAGCTAAAATGTAATCTGATACATGTTTTCTCTCTCGCATACACAACGAAAGTGAGTCAAGAAAACCGCAATAATACTTCTTTCTGGGACAAAAAATATCCCACAAAGTGATAACTAAACTTTCAGTATCACGTTTTACCACAACTTGAAGAAATGTGAATAATTTCACATCTAATTCATTTACTTTTTGAACTGGTTTCCAGTTATATGAACTGTGTATAAGCTCATTTTAATAAACGGTTTTGGCTACTCTTTGCAAAATCAAGGGTTTTTTTCTGCAAAATTGTGACCTTTTTGAAAGCTATTGCATTGTAAATTTTACTGCTTTTTTTTTAAAAAAGTTATCTCCCAAAAATTAGTTCAAATCCACATTACGTGTGTATTTGTGAGAAAAATGTAAATTTAGCAGACAAAAAACGCCGTTGCATCTAATTTTAGTTTAAGTTTTTGGTGAATGAAACAAAAGACTTGAATGCTTTGAGCGACGAACCCTCTTTTGGTATTTCTCTCTGTTTCACTTTTTCCACGTTTTAGAGCTTCCAAGGTGATTCTCCTCCGATGACGTCTGAACATCGAGTTTGATTAGAATTTTGCATATAATTTTTATACACATCATAATTTTATGCCATCGCCGTTTCTCAAAAAGCTAATAATTTTATACATACTCAACTTCCACCATCTATTTGATGAGTAATGAAAACATCATGTGATTTCAGATGAAAGATAAATTTTAATTGATCACGACGGGATTCTTAAGAGATTCATTTTTGGGCAATCGACTCAAAATCACAATTTATCTTTTGTAACATTTTCAAATGGACTTCAACAAAAATATTCCAAGATTAATCGAGATCAACCCGTTTATGCGTGAATTTAAATGCTTTTTTTTGTGATTATTTAAAAGAAAAAAAAAACTGGATCAAATTTTTAAAAGCAGCTATTCAATTGATGAATAAAAAAGTTACCTGTCCTTCATGTCAATATTTACGCAGATAATCCCTTTGGTAAGTAAATGCACGCATTTGAATAATAAGTACAACTTTCAAGATAAAACCTACCAGATCCCATTAAGATCATGATAGATTGCCGCTTATACTTTCGAGATAAAGGTTAGATTTACTAGTTTTCATATATAAATTAACCACTTGAAATAACTTCCATTTAATTCCTACCATTACTAAACATTTTAATTTTTTATTGTAAAATTTCAAAATAAATTTAACAAATGGGAAAGCTATCAGGCTCCGCATACACTCTGGCTTCGAACATTTCATAATTTTACGTTAATTCGTTAATAATGAATCTGACCTATTTCAGGAAAAGTGTGACTTGAGACTATTATTAAGATATATTGTCACAGATAGGCCAGGAAAAATATGAAGTGTTTGAAGCCAGAATGTGTGCGAAGCCTGAAAGTCTTCTCCTAATTGTTTATTCTGAACTGAAGCATTATTTTCTTTTTTAATGTTTGTTTTATATATCTTTTCTCAATAAATACTAATTTACATGATCGAAATTTTGATGATGAATTACTTTTATTTTCCCTCAGCACACTAGTGCATAGGGACGTTATTATTGGAGTTCAACGAAGAAAAAAGAATTTTGCAATTTGTTTTTTTTTTTAATTTTTTTGTTCGTAAAAGTTTTTAATTTTTAACAAAATTGTTTGTAACATGATGATTTAAAGAGAAATTTTTGTTTTTTTTTTAACAAACATTTGTTCGTATTTTCTGTTTGTTTGATAAAACTTTACGAACAAATGACAAAATTTTACGAGCATTTACGAACTAAACAGAACAAAAACGCTCGTTAAGCAATCATGTTACGAACAATGTTTGTGAAAAAGTACAAGCATTACGAACTTTTTAGCGGTTATACCATTTACTAGTAATTTCTTTACCTTTACAAATTCAAAAACGTTTTACGAACAATTTTACGAAACATTTTTTCTGTGTAGCCTTAGTTTCAGTAGAAGCACAAGCCTAAGTTTTGAGGTCTGTTGTAATGAATGGAACTTCATTTCACGCACATTAAAGACAAGGGTCTATATTTTTCAACTATATTATTGGTTCTTAGTTTTTAATTTTTTTGTGGAACAGTTTTATATTTTTGTTACAAATTAGTTTATATTATGCATCAATAAAAAAAATCTTTCTATCCAATGAAAAGTTCGTAAACTCTAAAAAAAAAAATAAAGAAAGCATTTTTAATTTTTATATTAATTTAATCCTTAAACGTTTTTTTTTATTTTTTAGGTTGTTTTAGTACATGCCTGTACTAAAAATTTAATTTCACACCCAACACTTCCAAAATATTTGGGTTTGTTATGTCCATGGCATTAATAGATTCGCTCAATTATTACTTAATTTGAAGACATGTATATCAAACAAAAGTAATAGTGCGTACCCTATAAATCACTCCTGAGAGTGCTTCTAAAAATGTTTTAGTTGATCATGGGAATATTTATTAATTTTGCTTTGTGATGGCTACGTAAAATAAGCCATTTTTTGTGTAAATAAAAGATTGGTGCTACTTTTCAATGCTATGTTCTTCACGATTTAGCAGTGTTCAGAAAAATCTTTTACCTTCTTTTTCCATTTTCCACGTTAGAAAAATTTATGCAGAACTGGTGGAATTTTCTGCAAGAATGCCAAGTATTGACATGTGAATTTTAACATAGAGATTTGTGTGGCATTTAATGGGTGGACATTGGTGAAATAATTGACCTGGAATTTCTAAGTATCGGTCAATTTTATTTTTCGTCCATTTCATTAAAATAAATTTATCAGGCAGCAAAAAAAAATTATTTTGTGGGCAGATCTGAAAGACAGAATCGTCAAGTGGCAAAATCAACCTTGGATCACCCAAGCAATTTGTAACACGTGGCTCTAGTGCAGAGATATCACCTATGAGATTGAAAGTGAATTCATTATGCCGAGGTAATTAAATCAATTAGAGTTTAAATAGAAACACATTTGTGAATATCAGGATTTCACCTGAAAGAGAGACGCTTCGCGCATCTCATTAGCAATTATGTTTCTCAGCTGGAGACAATTTACGCGATTCTCTGCTGTTGAGGCTTCTTTTGCCCAGAAGCCAACCTAAGCAAAATAAGATAGTAAAAAATTTGCAATTATCCTTCAATTACTCTGGCATTGTTTGTGGCTTGGGTGATGGGTGGGAGATACATAGTCACTTTATTGACTCTCTTAGGCGGAATCTCTTGTGAGATGATATCTCATCGCAGCATCTTTTCTCGCCTCTTCAGCGCGTCTTCCTGCATTTTGAGATCAAACATGAAAGAGACACAACACTTAAAAAGCAGAAAAGACCATAAATTCACGATGAGCGATCTCACCTTCACATACCACAGACATTTCGCACCATTGCAATCGGAGGGGCACAATTAGCTTCTTATAATTTTCTATTTCTTACATACCAAATAACCCTTTCAAATTTTGTTCCCAACATTCAATAATTTGTTCAAAATTTTGTCAATCAATGGCACACACAGATTTTACTGCTATAAAAATAAATTTCAGCAAGAAATTTTTCTGAGTCGTCATACCAAACTACGGTACAACTTAGATTGGTGCCGTTGTTGGTTATAAATTCCAAAAATGAGTCATCCTTGTTTAAAAATTGTAAAAAATTAAAAACTAACTAAACTAATGCGGAAAAGCATGATTAATTAAATTTAGTAATTCCAGAAGACGTTTCCTCGATGACCGCCAAATGCCCTTCTCCAAATCCACTGAGGCAGTGAAACACACTTTTCACCTTCACCAATTATTTTATTTACAAGTATTTCTCCACTACTAGACTGAACACAGTTTAACTCTACGTCACTGTCGTTTTTCTGTATTTTTAATTTAATATTTTTATAAAAATTTCACTAAATAAACTAATAACTTTTCTCTCCTCACGTCTCTGTGCAAAATCAAGTCTCTTACGTAATTCTCTGACTAGTTCCCCCTCATTCCCCTACTTTCTTTCCAGCTGATCTTATTCACCACTTTTTCCTCCTTCTCTCTCCCTCCATGCATATTCAAAATCCAACCGTCTTTTGTCTCTTATTTTTAAGAGATCTCCAATCAATGGAAATTCTATACATACACTCTTTTTGTAAAATTTAAAAAAAAAATTACTAATAACAAGCTAAGAGATCTGCTAAAGGCATTGGCTTTGTGAAAATATTCTAGGTTCGGTTCTTATATCAAACACGCATCTATAAAATGGAACTAGCAAATTCATTGCAGCGAGTAGGAAGATTAACAATTATATTGTTTTAGAAACCTGCATATTGGTTCTATTTGAATGAAAAATGAAAACGGAAAATCTTTCATCTGAACATCTTTTAGCCTCTTATTGTTTCCAAGTGCATCTGCATTATCGACTTTTCTTTGTATTGGTTTATATCTCGACTGTTTTCCCCAGCTGTCATTGTCTTCTAAAACGTCCGAATAAGTCGTGTCACAATCTAATACAAGTTCTTTTATGGCAGTATTCCAATGAAAAATGAATATTATTATAGCACATGACAGTTCTCAAGTGCTTCTACACTCAGTTCCGGGATTATGCACATTTTCGGGATCGAAAAAAACGCGCGAAATGGCTCTATGCATCGAGAAAATTTGCCTACGCGCAGGCGATTTTTTAATGACTCGGACGTAGAACAAATTCCGCGCGGAGTAAAAGTAGTCAGAACAATCAGATTCAACTATTTGAAAGAAATTCATCAACAAATTGTTAAAATATTTAAAATTTTAATCCCTATAAAAGAATTTAAAGTTTTATTCTGATAAATAAGCATAGTGTTTTCAAATTTCCCGCGTCACAAAATAGTATACATTCAGGCGCATTACAAAAATGATTTCATAAATTAACTCCCAAAAGTAGACAGATTTGCATATGTAGCCCTTCCGGACTACTGACACTTTCACTCAACAGGTGGTGGCCTCGTTTGGGATTCACAGACTCAGCATCCGCACTCTGAACCTTCCCATTACACACTGACTCCACCACTCATGGTGCCAGGGTGTCATACCACTCACTCTGAAGCAGGTCAGGGAAGCAACCTTGAGATTGCAATAGGGAGGGTTGCCAACGGCGAGGCGCGTAACGACACGATCGCTACTTTGCCGTTGAATGGCGGAAAAACCATCTACACATAATTGTAAGTGCATAATCTCGTCAGGTGCATAACCCCGAAGTGGATAATGCCGGGACTGAGTGTACATAATCGACTTCTCCTTGTACTGGTTCCTGTCTCGACTGTTTTCCGCAGACCTTGTTGTGTTTCGAAAGCATCACACAGTCGTGACAGGAACCATTACAAGGAAAAGTCAATGATGTAGAAGCACTTGAGAATAGTCATGTGCCAAAAAAAATGTTCATTTTTTATTGGAATAGCAGCATTAAACAAATTGTGTTCCTTCTATTGCAAAAGGGCGATTTAATGATGAAGCACAACCCAGAAGCTTGAGTTGAGAGTGAATTGCGCCAAATGACGACATCAAATGAGCGAATTGTGATCATTGGCAAAACACCTGAAAATTTCCATCGAAGTATCATCTCACATGATAATCACTAACTTGTTACCATCGCAGCATAAGATAAACAAGTGGTAGGTGAGAAATGGCTTTTACATCATGTTTCACCGTCTGCATGAAATAACAATCCCAATACAAAACATTTCGCAGCATCTCGTCCAAAGCATCGAGGAAAACACTCAACACTGAAAAGTGCGCTAAAAGCTTTTATAAGATAAGACTAACCATGCAAAAGGCAAAGAAATTTCCATCAGATAGTTATTGAAAGAGGCACCTTAAGTCAGAAAAAAAAACATTACGCACTGTTCTTTTTTTTGTGAAAGGCTCTGAAATGTTTTAAATTTCTCATGGTGGCCACTGTATGTCTCATTTTCCTCGTCAAGTGGAGTCACTGCATGAAAATGCGCCAACGTGGGTTAGTTGGAGTTGAAAAATGAAAAGGTATCTTTTGAGACTGCATACCGTCACTCGAGGCAAAAATGTCGCAATTGATGATGGATGATTATTTGAAGCATATTAAGTTTGCGCCTCTGAGGACACTTTCGACCCGATTACAATACACCTTGCTCAGTGAAATGAGAGATAATCACCATAATGTTTTCTAAATTCAAGTATGGGCGTCAGTTTCACCGAAAAATCCAATGCCGAAAGATAAACAGCTAACTAAGAAAAAAAAACACATAAAAATTTATTTCTTACTAATGCAAGAGATATGCCTTGGAATTTTTGCACAATAAGTTTTCGGAGAAACTAAACTATACTTTGACAACATATTTTTATTCAGTATTTTAATATTTATTTTAAACGTTTTTTCATAATTGGAATTATGGGCTGTTCTCAATAATTGGAAAATTAGGTTCCGTATAGAAAAACAGAAAGCTTAGGAAATATCTGACAGGAATCTTAAGAATTACAAATTGAGAACAGTTTATAGCGTCACTCGTGGAAAACAAGAGCACCCTCTTGCGGTGAAAAAGATTGTAAGTGACAGTAAGTTATTAGTAAGTTGTTTATTCACTTTTCCAAATAAAAGTATTATTTCATGCAAATGAAGTCATTTAGCTCTCCTAATAAAAGTACTAAAAATAATGGAAATATTGAAGATAGTGCGGGAAGGTTTCCACTTTTTTTAGTTGCGATAAATTATTTTTTAATTTTTTTTCAAATGCCTGACATACACTTGAACGTTATTAAAACGTTGAGTTTTCTCCCAAGTTTTAAGAACCACTGAAATAAGAACTTTTAAAATAAACCATTAGATTTTATACTTCCTCAACAATTTACCTAACTTTTATAATCTGTAATAAAGTACTGATTTTTTTTTTAAAAACAAATTTTGTATTAAACATAACTATTTTTGAATAATTTCGTATGACTTATTGAAAACATTTCCGATATTATTTAGGAAAATTTAAAGTAAAATTAAAAGGTATTCTTGAAACAAGAAACATGATAATTTATTTACTACTTATTATTGAAAATTTGTAAACTTTTTTTATATGCTAAACAAATACAGAAGTCATAGGTTTTTGTTATAATAAAATATAATACTGTAAATAATAAAAGATCTGAAAATTCTAATACAGAAAGATTAAAAGTATTATCTTCTAAATGGTTTTAAGTTATTTTATTACTCTTCTTAAAAATTTAATACAAATTTGCAATTTATTTTAAGATGGCTATTAAAAATGTTACTTAGCAAATAATTTATAAAAATTCTACCAATACGGATCTTAATAAATAGCGAAACAAATAAGGTATAGGATTAAGTAATTTATGGGATATCCGACAAAAAAAATAATAATTTCATCAGTAATTTCAAGTTTTTAGTTTTAATTTAGATTTCGTTAATGTATAAGATAATATCCGAAAATCTGTGTTATTCATTCTACATAGTAAGAACTATTGTGTTAAAATTTGAGACGCCTGATCGTCTACAAAATTTTCAATTAATCTTATGAATAGGATTTTGCGCAATTCAATTGCCGAGTTATTTAAAAATAATGTGAAACTCAAAAGGAATGTACCAATAAATTAACATTCCTAAAGTCAGAATAGAATGAAAGTAAAACATGATCTATTAGCCATTTAACATCTCATCTCATGGTGCAAATTTTTCCTCAACAATCACATAAAGTCTTACATCCCGGATACAGAGATTGGTAGAACAATCAGCAGGTGACAGACATTTGACGTGGGGGAAAATCACGATTAAATCTAATAATAGAGTCTCTACAAAAGGAGTTATTTCAAAGTCGTAATCTGAGCCGTAATATTTGGATTTTGATATCTCAAAGCCCAGTTCAACGATCTCTCCAATAAAGGCGAATGATTTTATTGTCTTTTCAATTGATCTTTTTTGTGCGACTTTTTGCAATTTATCTCCTGCAAATTATTATTTTTGGCAAATCATCCCATTTAATTTGTATCTTGATGAAACATTATCTAAGACATTGTGGGAAGAATTGACGTTATAGACACTGATTCAATTTTAATGTTGGCCAAATTTACCTTGAAAGATTGACTAATCCGATCGACTTTTTTTTAAATATTGTATTGCTATGTGAACCGATGTGTGTGATCTTCGGAATGTTTTGTGAGATGGAAAAATGAGAGGAACGGGTTGGAAAAAAAAGAAGAATCATTGTGGAAAACGTAAAAAAGAGCCTTATATTATGCCCATTAGAAAACCAATGAGAAATGTTTATTGCTCATAATTATTATTTAATAATAGTATACAAACTTACACAAGTCTTTGGCCTTAATTCACCGATTATTCATATAAGTGTTTTCTCATATGCTTAATTGATTTTTGTCAACGACTAACTGCGCCTCTAGATGAGGGCATTTCAACAAGTTCAAATATACCTTGATTATTTAAAAGAAATCTCTTGTGATGTTTTTATCTGTTGCTATTTAGCAAAGGCAAACAGAAATGATTTCTGACTTAATATGACTCAATAGTCTGTAATTATTCTTGAATAGTATCAAAATCATTTCGTTGACTTAGCCTAGATTGACCAAGAACTCACCAGAACAACCTCTGTGAAGTTGATAAAAAACATTCATAAATATTATACCCAGGTAGCATTTCACAGGTAAATTATAGCAGAATGAATTTACTGTAAATTTTATAAAGAAATGGCTTCAATATTGTCAAAGAAACGAATTATAGAAAGTTGACAAAAATAAATCGGTTTTTGATAAATTCATTTAGTGTCAGAATGTCACAAAAACTCCTAATATCCGACTAAGAAATTACTCGTCAAATAAACACTTGGTATAGTATTGTTAGGCGTTATGCAATAAAGTCATCATTAAATTTATAATAATTTAATAACAACAGAGGATGGTTCTTCCTTTAAAAAAATCTTTTTTTTCTTTGCAAAGACATTAGAGATGCTTAACAATTTTGTCATGTCTGAGGTATATTCAATAATTCTAGAATTTTAATAATAAGCATAAAAATTTAAGCAAATAGGTTAAAGGATAGGACCTCCAAAATAGATCAACTTTGACCTTCGAAAATTCGATACCGAAATGTTTTTCGAATATAGGTGTGTAAGAACAAAATATTCACCTTGACCTTCAAATCTATTCGAATATGCAAAAATTCTAGGAGCTGTTTTTGAAATATACTGAAGATACATGATTTAGGGGTAAAAAAAAACTCTAACAAATAAAGTTGATTTATGGGAGTGTCGTCGAAGACTGGAATTCGATATCTCTTACCGTACGACCTCTATCTATGTCACAAGTTGAAAACAAAGAGGATTATATAACTGCTCTCTCTTTGAGTTCGAGCAGTAAAATACAATAACCCGTCAAATAATTTCGTCATATATCTTTTATTTCTGCAGAAAATATCTACACCTCTGCCGAAAACCTGCCGATAAATCTGCAGATATTCCTACGAATTTTATTTGGTCTTGGGACAAAATTCGTCAGAAAGTTTTTGTTAGTTCTCTGACGAATCCTGAATTTCTACACGAATTTTTCTACATTCCAGACTTTCCAGATGGCTGTGTCTGAAAAGATGGAACATTTTTCATTGAATTTTATTGTAAAATTCAATAGTGATTTTTTGTGATATCACAATGTTTATATAAAATAAGGAATTCTGCGTGTAGACAATAGTGAAGTGAATACTTTAAGCAGAGTGTTGACCTAAATTTCGTGTTTTTGTATCATTCCATGGGCGATTTTTAAGAAATTAGTACTTTTGCTCTTATCTTTTTAGTTACCTAAAATGTTTAATCGGTAAAGCTTGTTAAGCAGAACATACCATTTCCTTTATTTTCTATGTCTGCATATTTTCTATGCAGAAATTCTGCCGACAATCTACAAGTTTTTCTCTGAATATACTGGAATATACCGTTACAATTCAAAAAACCTCCGAGTAAAATCGACAGGTAGAGTAATGATTTTACGGGAAATGTTAAGAAATATTCAATATGAAATAATATAAAATGAACTTCAATGGTCATACTTCTGTGGTCACAATTTGTTGCTTGGGTATCGTTTAAGTAAGATTGTCTCAAGTTGCTGGATGACCCAATTTAGAAATTGAAATCTGACGGGTAGCATATATCACAATGGCAATAAATAATAATCGCGTAAATGTGCGTGACAATCATACTGTGAATGAATGTGGATATTTCATTTACAAATTGAACGCAAAGACACTAGATTAATTAATTAAATGACTACCTTAACCACGGTTCAGGTGATCAAAGTCTCTGTTCCCAAGCTAAATGTAAAATAATTAGTTGGCTTTTAAAGGTGTATCACCTTAAATGGTCACTTTTTCAACGAGATCGTACAATTATGGTTAATGCGAATATTTTGGCAAGTAAAACTTTAATAAACACTCGTTGTGTAGCTTCCATTCTACCTTTTCCTCTTCAAAAAAAAATCCACGAAGAGTATTTGCCATCAGAAAGTAGAGCTGTTAATGAGAACATTGATGGGCTTTCTGCCAAAAACCATTAACATCCCAATACCACCTAAGTTGAAGACAGTTTCTCAAGATGTAATACAAGTTTTTTTTGGCTCCTTTTAAGATTAAACAGACTCAATATTACTCAATATATGTGATGTTAAATTAAAGTATCTCACTTATTGTTTATTTCATTTATTGCAATTATAATATCCAATATGCTGTGGCCTTCCCACGGTCATGTAAAAATTCAGATGATTGAGATATAAAGATTTTTACAGTTTCATTGGGAAAAACTGCTGAAATTAGCAGAACAAACGTATATGGAAGCTTTTAAAGCATTATTATAGATGTAACACGACTTTTGATTTTCATTCAAGATATAACTTTGAGAAAATGAGTTTATCAGCTATAGTCAATATTAACAGTTATATATGAAAAGTATTTAGAAAAAAAATATTAAGACAAATTCTCGTATATGTACTACGAATATTCGGTTTAGAATAAAAAGTTTTTGATTAATTGCAATAGAACTTTCTAAATTTTACATTCATCTGTTTCAAAATAGAAAGGTAACCCAATGCGGGCATCAAACTGTAGATTAAATTTTAAATTGTAATTTTTATAAGTTCTGAAAAAGAGAAATGCAGAATATATTTTAAGAAAATGGAAAATCCTGACTTTGAAAATATTCTACTAAAAGAAGCTAAAGACAAAAAAGAAAAACAGGTTTAACTTACAATTCATATCGCTTTTTGGAAATTACAAAAGAAAAACTCTTTTTTTTGTGATTTTGAAATTTTAATGCTTTAAGAGCTTTAAGAGACTAGAGGATCAAAAATTGAGGATCAGAAAAAATAACTTTTCTGACGTTTTTTAAAGGAAACAGAGCTGTAGAAGATCGTAGAAAAAATTTTATTTTTGGGACACCGGTGTTCCAATCGTCCTTAAAGGCTTAATGCATTTAGAAAGAGAATTTAATAAATTTCTAAGGGGTATAAAGTCATTAAATTTCTCTATTTTAAATATTTTTTTTCAAAATTTTACTTTTTTTTGATTACATGCACGATTTGTTTGAAGTAAAATCGCATAAATAGATTAAACAGATCACTCGTTCACATTTATGTAAAACCGGGGATTAACTCAAGCAAGTTAATCTCTTGTCATTCTTATTTTACAAAAATTTCCCCATCATTTAGAATAACTGGGAGGCGACTTAGAAAAACTTTTTAAAATGTAAAAATATGAAAGTCTAAATGATTGTATTAATTCTCATATGAATACAAAAAGGAATAAATAATTTTTTAAAATTAAACAAAGTATGAAAAGTTAAGTGAATAAATTGAAATTGAATAAAGTATTATCCAAATGAAATGAAACACTTAATCTCATAAAATAAATTAATCCATTGCGTTTTCTAATTTGCTATGAATATTTTCGAGTATTAGGATAAGTGTGCCAAATTTCGGCATAGTTGCATGCAAGCGCCAAAGTCTCAAGTTTGAAATGTAATATTTTTAATAGAAACTGATTTTTTTCATTCCTTCTACTTTAGGAGTGTTGCTTAGAACCTTGTAGAAAGTTTATCGTCTTTATTTACTTTAAACTAATTCTTAATAGGTTTTAAAATGAATAAAAATGTAGACATAGCTTTCGGCCACCTTCATTCTCATGTTCCTTGCCCTTCGGGAATTCTTCCAATGTCTTTTTCACGTCATCTCGTTTGTCGAAGCTACATTTTTTGTTATTCCTTTGCATTGTATAATCTATAGAGTATGTAAAAACTAAAAATTCATGGAAATTCGAGGAACAAAAAAGGTGGCCGAAATTGCAAGCTGGACGGAATTTGACACAGTCACCCTAAATAATTAGAAAATGATATGAAACTAAAATATTTCATGGTTTATTTTTCTTAAACTGATTTTTTTAAAAGACTTAAAACATAATGATCTATTTATTTCAACACCGAGAAAAATGTGGATGGTAAAATTTACCATCCTCCATACAAAATTCTAATGGCCGGATAGTAAAAAAGTCACCCAGCAAACGCGATATTAAATTGGACTGTCAAAAATTGTAGAATTTATTGCATGGATAGTAAATTCTAATAGCCGGATGGTAAATTCTAATATCCTGAATATTAGATTTTACTAGCCGGATGGTAAATTTTACTGGCAGGATAGTAAATTTTACTAGCCGGATATTAGATAGAAAAAAAAAGGAAAAATTTATTTTTCCTTATTTTCATTGATTTTTGGCCATTGTTTGAGGGCTTGGGGCCCTTCTTGGATGACATTCTCTGTATTTCAAGCCATTTTGGTGCGTGAAAATCTTTTTCCAACATTGACGACTGAGCCGAGATTTGAACACGCGACCTTTGTGATGACAGTCCAGTATCTTCCAGCTGCGCCACGAATTCCTATAATGTATTCAAGGCATATCGGGAACCGTTGCATCGGCATCCACGATATTCCAAAATGACATTCTAACAGCAGGATGGCAAATTTTACTGGCTTGGATAGTAATTTCAATTCAAATTACTATCCTCCGTTAAAATTTACTGTCTTCCAGTTAAATTTTAACATCTAATATGGGGACAGTAAATTTTACTTCCCGGATATTAGAATCTAAGAGAGGTCAAGGTAAAATCTAAAGGAGGATAGTAGATTTTACCATCCGGCTGTTAGAATTTACTATCCATAGGATAGTAAATTTTAAAATGTCAAGATGGTAGATTCTAAAGGAAAGTTTCTATGGAGGATAGTATTTTCTACTATCTTTTGAGGCAGTAGAATTTAAAGACACGATTTGTAGAAAATACCATCCAAATTTTTCTCGGTGAAGAATAAGAAAATAGATTTAAACTTTTAAACTTTGTATGTCAAGCTAAGAGTTAAGAAAATCCATAAGTTGAAGAAAATCAATTATAGGCGAACGTTTTCAGGCTTGGCATGCACTCTGGCTTCAAAGATTTCATATTTTTTCCATGTTCCTTTAATGAATATGACCTAATTTTTTCAGGACATGTATGACTAAAGACTGACTATTAAAATTATAATACTATTTGGTAAGATTCATTAAAATAATATCGGAAAAAGATAAAATGTTCGAAGCCAGAGTGTGTCCGAAGCCTGAAAGACTTCCAACAAAGCAAATTTTTTTTTACAGATTTATCTATTTTTCATAAACCTTTAGGGTGGTGGCATTACTTATGGCCAGTCTATACTTGTGGCCTCTTCGCAAAAAATCTTCAATTTTTTCTCACAAAATGATTTCAAAGAACCACAAAATTACCAATATTTGATGTGCTATCATTAAATGAAAATTTTAAATTGACTTACTTTGATATTTCGGTACAATAATAAAAAATTTAAGGAAAATATTTTACTGATGCGGATTACGATTAAAAATACGTTAAATCGTTAAGAAATTTACTAACGATCTCAAAAATTTTAACAACTAAATATTGTATGTTCAATCGAAAATATTTAGTACTACTTTTCACAACTTCTTTCCTTAATAACTATATGTTCTTTTACTATTAAATTTTGATAATTTTTTAAACAACAAACATAAAATTAAGATGGGGCCATAAGTTATGACCAAGTTGATAGGATTACGGACTAGTGGCCACGGTATTCGACGTGTGGCGCCCTCACACCATATGTAACACTATTTTCATTTGGAGAGTTGTCATTTGCATTGTTTTTATTCAATAGTTCGGTGTTTTCTGGCAAACATTTAATGAAATTTAAGGTAAGTAATGAAATTGTAATATAAAATTGTTTATAAATAAATGTAGTGTAAAATCTGATTTCAAGATTCCTCGACAGTTGCACATTTTATCTCATGAATTTGTAGTTTGTTACAGATAACCTAACTTTTCTTTTTCACTATTTTAGGACAATGATACCAGTAAAGTAATATAAAGAAACAAAAAAGAGTCTCAATATTCAACTCACAGGCATTAAGAGGCATTGATAATGCAATGACTGCGACCAGAGTATTTCACGTGTATCACATGCCTCTCACAACTCTCCTCAATAAAATCTCCGGAAAGGATCCGGAAGAAATATCAGACCACGAAGGTTTTCGCAATGCCCTTACAAATGGAGATAGAGAGAATTATGAGGTGGGTTTTTCATGCATTTATTTTTCAAATATGCATTTTTCATTATAAAAAACGGATTGCGGGCCTCAGTGAATAGAAGGACGACAAGCAATTAATAGTGCAATGCTACAATCATAAATAAAAACTATAAAAACTTAAGAAAAAAATAATAAAAATTTATGAAACTACCTAAAATCTTTTTCTTTTCATTTGTACTTAAAATATTTTATTTCTAAGTTTATTTTGCATCATTTTACATGGCCATAAGTCATTCCACGAGCGGCCATAAGTTCGTAAAAGTGGCCACAAGTTATGAATTTTACATTTTGGGAAAAATCATACTTTTTCTGAGGCTTAAGGTAATTTCCTAATACATTCACCGTGATATATCGAAAGGAGGTACTTTAAAGAAATTACATTTAAAATTTTATCTTATATATAGTCAAGAGAAAAGAAGCTGTGAGAAAATATGTCCTTAATGTGGCCATAAGTAATGCCGCTACCCTAATATATTTCAAAATTTGAATATAAATTCACATATAGGGGAAGCTTGCGCAGAATTAGTCATCAAATGAAATTTTTCTTTGCGAATATGAAAAATCAAACTGGAAAATAATTTTAATAAATAGCAAGACAGGTGAATGCATTGAATAAATAATAGTTTGTTCAATATTCCTTGTAGGGCAAACTACAACATTCTGCTGTCGAATTCTGCCCTTGTATCGATTCTAAAAAGTCACATTATTTGTAGGATAGTTGTATCCTATTTATTTTATTTTGTGTTTCTTAAATAAATTGCAATTATAGTTTGAAACTGAAATCATTATGGCCTTGTTATGATAGTAATTTTCAGTATGCGATTAATTAAAATTTGTCATTGTTAATTTGGTCCTCTTTATTGCCAATTCGATTTTTTCTCACTGAAAACAAAGTAATACGAAACTTAAAAGTATTCCATTTTTTTTGTAGGATCATATATGATTTATGTATAACATCCACGAGCATAGCGATGAATATCTTCTATTTTAGTGCTTTTGCTTCGGTTCGCAGCGTAGTGTTGTAGCAATCTAACGATCCACAGCTCAGATTGAGTTCTGAATATTGAATTAGTTTGAATTTTTTTTGAACTTTTTCAACGATATCATCAAGCTCTAAATTCTAATTAAGCCACATAATAAACGTTTAATTTTATTATCTTTTTAAAATATATGGACTTTCCGTAAGCGTTGAATTTCCCAAACACTTACGTAAAACCAAAGATCATAAACTTGAAATATCGGAAATTAGCAACAAAGCTCTATTGTCTAAAAAAAATAAAGAAGCATAAATTCCCCGTAAATGTTTCATCCGCATTTACTTGCTGAAGAAAGCGTACTCTTTGGTAAATTTTCTCTTTTAATAAACACATTCAATTCTTATAGATTACTTATTTTTAGATTTTGTTGAAATATGTAAGACGAATCTGAAGACTAATTTTGAACCACATTTTTTCCATGCGGTTTATTGCATTTAAATTATGTTTTTGGAGGAAAAACACATGTGAGGAAATGCTGAATGGTTTACAAAAGACTCACCTTCTTCATTTCCACTGATTGATGTGACTAAGATGGCAAGTAGTGCCAGAAGAAGTAACCAAACGGGTCTTCTTCTTCGCCATGGAAAAACAACGGGTAACACATTATTCATCTTTACAGCATTATCTTGTGTTGTCACCACCTAAATCTGCACTTGGGACAACACTGTTTTCCCAGGGAAATCCTTCAGGTTTTTGATAAGGCACAATCACTGGGGTGGAGATCACACCTCCGTGGACATCATTTTACACTCACTCATTCACATCAAGGTGATTGCAACTGGAAGAATATATAATGGCAACTGTTTAATTACTGCTTTTGGTGTTTTACTTGTGCCAATTCATCTTCCACCTCCTTCGTCAAAATTGTGGCTAAAATCACGATAAGTCCGCTGTTTAATTGCTATGTTGGTGAATTAACACAAAACATTATACCGAAGCGCCATGGACTTAAGAAGAAATACATGAGATTGCTTCAAGTGTTGTGCAAGTTTTGTCTTCTTTACGTAATACCGAAGATTCATCTCTTTTGATTCTCGTGTTTGAAGATAGACATGATGCACAGTCTAACTCAGGTTTGATGCTAAATCTGTTAATCATTTTATTTGACTTAAAACCCCACAGTAAGCTCAGTTTTCTTGCAACTTGAAGACCGAAGATCTGAAGAATAGGTTCAAGAACTGATTTTTATTGCGAAAATACTGGGAATATAGTTCAATCATTTTTAGTAATCAATTTTGAGAAACCGCGTTTTGTCGGTTAATCCTAAGGTCTCTAATGATCCCTATGCCTACACGTTTTAAGAAATTTTTGTTCAAATAAAGAATTTTGCTTTGGAACAAATTTTCATCAAATATTGTATTTTTGACAAATTTTTGACCAATTTTTGGTAAAACTATTTTCCAGTGTGTAGAGGCCTTTACTATAACTCTATTTGACAAAATATCTCCCAAGGTATATAGGCTATAACGATGTCTGCAACCTTGGTAAAATTATATTAAAAGAAAACCATTATCATTCATATTTAAATTATTGATAAGAGTGTTGAATTTTGAAGTGAAATGCACAACGCATTGAGATCTAAAGCTTATAATAAAATTTATTTCAATATTTTACAATACTTGATCATAATTTTAAATATGGACATAAATTCCTTTAGTGTGGGGGCCATTAGTTTCATATTTTGCATCATTTATGTACAGGGGCATGAACTGAATAAATAAAATAAATCAATAATCAGGGGCCTCTAGACATTCATTGTCCCATACATTTTTGCATACACTGAGAGAAATCCGAAAAAGTTAAAATAGCGTTCCGGATATGTTAATTTTACCCTGCAGTATTGATCCAATATCGGTGTAAATATTACCCTTTTTAGGTATATTAGGGGTTAAAGTAATCCTTTTTCATGATAATTTTACCCTTAAAGAGGTGTAAAATTAACATTAAAAAATGTTGATATATTTTTACTCCTAAAAAGTGTTAAAGTTCTGAGGAAAAAAAGTTAATCGCTCCCTCTTTTTTTCTCAGTGTAAAGGCACTGAAGACTAATGGAAAGTTTTTTCCTAAAGAGAATTGACCTATCAATCTGATATATTTCGAAATTCTGCATTAAAAGCTATCTAAAAATACATATTTCATAATGTTCACCGAAATAATAATACAAGATCTACAAACAAATTTTTTTGTCGCGGTGTAATATATCTGCAAAATTTTTACAAGGAAAAGTAAAAAATAGCTTCAATTTTTATTAGGCTTGATGGGCCCCTGTAAATATTATTAAACAATTAAATCATTTGTGAATTTTGTCAAAAGTCCCAAGCAAAAATGAAATATTTAATTTGTTAGTAATAAAAAGATTTAGTATTTAGACAGTACAATATTTATCAGTGCCATTTACTTTAAAATTATACATGTTGAAGTAAAATGCCAAAATTTGCCTCAAAACCTAAAATTTTGACGAAAATTTCTCACAATTAATTGAAGCTCTTAGACATTTAGAGCTTTCTGTTAATGCTTAGAAAGCTCTGAATTCTGAACACAATTTCTGACTGGCTCTTAAAACCAGAAGTGATCAAATAATGTAAATTCAGCAAAACTTGTCACACTACTCATTGGACATACCGTGTAACTACTGTGAGTTTTTCATTGAGAAGAGGAAGTGGGGAATCTTTTATATTGATTTCTTGTTTCTATCGTCTTTAACCACAAAATTACAATCATCTGCCCATTGAGGCCTCTTATGCTGAACCTAATCGTCTCTCCGAGAGACAATTGATATAATGAATAGTTTTCTAATGGTGGAAACGCATTAACATAAAATATATTTGCAAAAACCATAAATTAAATTAAAAAAGAAAAATATGTGGAAGGGAGCACATTAAAGCAGTGGTGGCGTAGTAAGGCCTTCATACTGTCGGTTTGTCAAAAGCATTACATACCCAAAATTTATGTCCAATATTTCATATTAGGAATAGTATCTATTCCATTTCACGGTATTAAAAAATAAAAAGAAATTAAGAAATCTTTCATAACATGAAAACTTTGAAAACTATTAACAATTTATTAATTTATAAAAAGAACGACTGGGTGAACGTTTTTTATCGTGTTTTTGATGGTATAACTAGACTCTTTGCACAGATTTAATATTGTGTTAAATACTTGACGTTCAACTTTAGAGTTCAGAGGTGGAATGATAACTTTTCGATACTATCGAATCGATGGTATTGATAAATATGTATCTATTAGATTAAGTGAATAAGGGATATTTAAATATTATTCGACAATTGATTTTATCGTTCTTTTAAGTATGTGACCGTTGATAAATATATTCAGTACAAAAAGTGAAGCTATCAATCGAATTTTTCAAAATCGACAGTTCTCATGTCGCCCTAAGATAAATTCTGGATAAAAACGTTTTTTCTACTTTTTTTTTTAGTTCAGATGGCGCGGTATAATAATAATAATAATAATAATAATAATAATAATGGTGGAACAAAGCTCCATAGAGGAACTAGGCCTTCCCACAAGGGGAGTTCGGGACATCCATTATTATTTTTTCTTATACAGGGATGGAGTTGTCAGTCCCATGCCCATGGAATCAAGTGCAATGAAGCTCACTTGACGCAATTCAAACTTCGAACCCCTTTAACGCCAGAAAAATTCCTGGTGACCTAAAGGGGATTCGAACCCGGGACACTTGCATCATAGAGCGAGTGCTCTGCAAGTTGACCCATTAAGTTCCCCACAGAACTATTAGGTTTAATGATATTGATGAAATTGTAAAATTTGTAAAAAAAAAATCTAAAATTGCGACAACACAACACAAAGAATAAAAATTAATATGTCTATGACAACACAGTAGTTCTATGTTAATATGTTTCCACTATAAAGTATGTATATTAGCAAATCACCAATTTCCTTGGCATGCATCTACAATTCTTCTGCATCTTTTTACCACATTTTCAGAATTCCTTCTTTATAGGTATTATAATTAAAATTTGATACTGAAAACCGTCTAAAAATGGGGTCATTTGGCAATACATCTTTTTCAGATTTTCATTTCATACTGCCAATATGATGTATACGAAAGTTTGAAACGAAGAGAGAGAGAGAAAGAGAAAAAGAGCAAATGAACAGCTTAAAAAAATGTGAAGTAACACAACAAAGACATTTGCAATTTAGCTACCGAAACTAATTAAAAACCCAAATATAAAAGTCAAATATCTAACTGGTGTGGAGTGAATAATAAAAATGAAAGTAAAAGTTTTTATCAACAATTTATTGCGCTCGCCCAAGCCAACACAGAAAAATTTTAGATTCCATTTTAAGATTCATTGAAATACTATGGATTAACTATAATTTATTGCATCTCTTTTTTTCACTATTCGCTTTTTTTTAACGCCTTCTCCGCTCATCTGAAGATGAGTGTAAAAAAAACCCATTCTATATTGATAGACTGACTATTCATTGAACTTTGTAGATTCTCACTAGAGTTTTCTCAAATAATAATTGCACCAACAAATGCAAGGAAATCTTATCTCACAAACAGTACTGTCTCAGAAATATTGCAGCATTTTGCATTGAATTCAAATATTTGTTTTTTGTGACTAATGACCTCTACACAGTAGATAAATTTATGTTCATATGGTTCATATTGAAGTAAATTACCTATATTTATATAGGAGAAGTGGGGCAGCTTTAAAATAGAGTTTTTAAATTACATTATAATAAGGCGCAATTCCTTAAAAAAAAATAGAAGAAAGAAGCCCAATTTCAAAGCTGCCCCAGTTCAAGGAGCCCCACATCCCCTTATTGGGAAAATTGTCAAATAATATGGACATAAATGTTTCTAGTGTGTAGAGGCCATAAGCCTTCCATGTTTTTTTCTGCAAATTTATGCAATTTCAGAGATACATTAGTCTTGTCCATCACGTAATGTGAAATATTGAATGAAAATTACAAAAGAAAATAGATGAAAAAAAATAAAATTATGAATTGAGAACTGTGCAGATTATCCAAAACAAAAAATTCTCTCGCTGTTCATTATAATTTTTTTGAGGGAATTTTCGCAATTTTCAAATGAATTGGCAATTCGTCCGGTTGCATTGACTGTTATCGTATCTGCATTTCATTTAAGCCACCATTTCTTGCAAAAGCTAACATACAGTGGCGGTCAATAAAATAGAATCACTCCTCAAAACTTGAGTTTTTTAGCTTTTGATAACTTTTTTCTAAGTAAGTAAGTAAGTAAGTAAGTAACTTTTTTCTAGTATGTTTAAAAAATTTAATTTAGAAATGTTAAAGTAATTGCCTTACGTCGAAATAGTACAGTACTAAGCGCATAAGGTCTGTTTTTTGACTCAGAATGCGTCAATAGTGATCTTCAAAAATAACAAAATTTTAGTGTAATGTCAATAGTTATTTAATGTCTAAACAATAAATTTTCCAAGTTTAGATAAAGGTAACTTTGTGAAATTGGAGAAAATAAAGGACTTTCTTGTTAGAGGCTCTATTAGATTTTTGAAGCTACGAGAGCATGGAATGATCGTAAAAGTCGTAGCTGACCACAGTAAATTTCGAAAATCAGTAATTCATAACACATTATAGTGTTTACGTGAACATAAAACTCGGAATTTTGGCTGCTATCGGTTCCATGTCCTAATGGTATTGTGAAAACAACAACAATTCAGGAATTTCGAATTGTTTAATGTGGTAAAATCAATCTAGTATTACATCGTAAGGTATTCTATGGGACAAATAAAGTTGACAGGCTCCTCAGATAATTCCTGGCTCAGTTAGAAATATTCAGCTATGATATTCACGATCATTCCATGCTTTCATAGCCTCAAAAATCTTATTGAGCCTCTAACAAGAAAATCCCACATTTTCTCCAATTTCTCATATAGTTTCCTTTGCTCAAACTTGTAAAATTAATTGTCAGAACACTAAATAATTACTGATATTACACTAAAATTTTTTTATCGCTTCTCGGCCTAACGGCTAAGATCAAAGTGTAGTACACTAAAATTTTGTTATTTTTGAAATACTCGAAATAAATTTCAGTTTATGACTATAAATGAAAGTGATTCTATTTTTTTGTTCCAGCAGAATATCACTATTGACACATTCTGAGTCAAAATACAGACCTTTTGCGGCAAGTACTGTACTATTTCGACGTAAGGCAACTACTTTTACATTTCTAAACTAATTTTTTTTAAATATACTAGAAAAAAGTTAACAAAAGGTAAAAAACTCAAGTTTTCAGGAGTGATTCTATTTTATTGGCTACCACTGTATGTATCGTCGTCTGATGCAAAAAACTTCTAGAGAATTCTATTTTAAATAGAACATATATAATAAGTATCAAATCACATAGAATAAAATTCTTGCATTATTGGTGTAAAAAAGGGAAAAAAACCAATATTCAAAGACTGTTACATTAGAAGGCAGGCCACTTGCCTCTATGTAAAAATCGTACAATTTAGCCGAGACACGACCTGCATTCAGTATTATTACAATTCTCAAATAAATTTGCTATGTTTATAGTTATAATACTTTATCAGAGATGATAAATTAAACTTATAATCAAGGGGGAAACAACTCGCGAGTCTAGAACATCTACCAACGTGAATATCGCGAATATTGACATTTTTTCATGAATATTGTGAATATCGCCAATAATTCCTGAATATTGCGAATATCGCGAATAATCCCTGAATACAGCGAATATCGCGAATAATTCCTGAATATTGCGAATATCGCGAATAATCTCTGAATATTGCGAATATCGCGAATATCCCTGAATCTTGCGAATATTGCGAATATTTAGGGAAATATTCGAATATATATCCATCGTTTTCGTCCTGGAGGTTGGAATCGACGCTAAGACGGCGATGGCCGCATGGGGGGTGGGACAAAAAACAGAGATGACAATAAACAAATCAATCAATCAATCAGTATTTTCTTCTTCTCATATAAAATTGTGAATATTTTGTGAATATTGATTCTACGACATGAAATTTTGGTTAGTTGTTTACCCCTTGATTATAATAGAAATAATCAGAAAATATGATGTAAAAAAGGATGAAGAAAAAAACGATACTTAAAAATCGTACAATTTATCGAAAACACAACCATCCCTCACTGTTTATTGCAATCTTGTGAGGGATTTTTTTTTAAATATCACAAGGAATTAGCAATTATTGAGCTAATTCATCACTTAATCTTGAGATTCTAAATACAGAATGCAAAAATAAGAAAGAAATTAGCTATAACAAATTTAAGGTAAAAACCATGCTGTTTAGTCGAGTACGAGACACAAACATCACTCACAGTTTATTATTTTTTTTTAAAGAATTTTAACACAGTCAATTAGCAATTATCGATTTTGCAGATTACAAAATCTCAGATTGTAGAAGAAAATTTTAAAATAAAGCATTACAAAAGAAGAAAAGACAAGAACGTGCAGTCAAATTAAGACACAATCTTCTTTACCTTCACTCACTGTTTATTAGGTTTATTATAATTTTTACTACTTCTATTGTATCATGCCCATATTATATTATTAAAAGTTTAATAATTGCGAATTCATTTAAAATTACCCATTAAAATGCAGTAAGGTTTTGAAGGTGACAGTTAAAATTTGATGAACAATTTGATAATGCCTTCAACAAAATTTGAAGAGGCTAATAAAATTCATTCAAAACAATATTTTAATTTCAAGATTATGGTATTACAGTTTCATAAAAATAAATAAAGACAAAAATTTTTCTCTTGCTCAACTGAGTTTCGAATAAATGAATGAAGACGGAAGTTAAAGGTCAAGTTTGGGAAAACACAATTTCTTAAACAAAAAGAATAATATTTTTAAACGCAAAAAATAAAACAAAAATAAAAGTTTATGTTGTAGAAAATTCCACACAAACTAAATAATAATTCATTCAGACTGACGAAATTTTCTGTTTTGTTTTTTTTTTTAAGCCAAAGCTAAAACACTTTAGCTTTGGTTTGCACTTTTTAAACCTCCTTTTACAAGTAATTAAAACTTTTTTGTCCTGGATTTTCACATTTTAATTATTTAATTTTTGTAATAAACGTAAAATGAAGATGCAACACAATTTTTTGCACAAAACTGTCCAATTTCACACTTTTTTCTGCATTTTGCCAACATTTTGTGCTAAAAAACAAAAAATCGCAGAAAGAAAAAGCTGCATTTTCATGTTAACATACAGGTATGAATTTCACTGTCTTTGTGCAGTGGAAATGAAAAGTGAAATAAAATATTATAAAATTCTCTTTCACTTCTTCAAATATATTTAACAATGTACGTGTAAAACACGATGGTGAGTGTTGATGGGGCTTTTCTACACTGAATTTATGGTCGAATCACGTACTCTTATTATTTATAGTGACTTAAGATGGTGTTCAACCAAAAAATTACTGAATCGCCACATTGGCCGACAAGATTATGAAAAACTGTTGGGGCACCGTTATTCTAAAAAGAATCACTTGACAGATGATCCAGCGCACAAAAGTCAAAAACTTGTCACACAATTTCATGCATCGAATAAAACCGTTTAACCGAATTCTGATAAAGGATTTTCTGCAATTTTCGCACAAACTTCAAAGAAGGAACTGTAAAAGATTTTGCCACGATTTTGACGGGAATTCTTCTTTTTCTTTTTTTTTTGAGGAGGTGTGACGATGGAATTTTCACAAAACTCGCCAAGAAATTCACTAACCACTTTTGTCTCTTGGTCGATAGAGAGAGAGAGAGGTAGATAAGTGTACAAAAAAAACCAGTAACAGAGAAAAACGCCGTTGAACGCTGAGTGTCTGACCACGCTCGAGATTCATCCACAACTGCTGACTCTGGAGGAGAATCAGAGAGTAGCTGACTCCAAGAGATCCCCTCTCTGGGGAGTCTTTTTCGCTGCTGGTGTCCCCACCATCTCCCACAGTACTGCACACCAGCCCAGGTAACGGTACTTGCTCAAGCGAAAAACCTGTCGTTTGGCCAGGAGAGTGCCCACCAGATGCCAAAAACTCTTCACGTTTTGTTCTAAATACCTCTCTCACTCGGCTCTCTTGGCTCTCTCGGTGATTTGCGGAGGAATTCAGTCAGCCGAGCCGACAGCTGAAGACTTGGTCAGGGAGCAGAGTTGGAGGCATCCAAGATTGTAGATGCTCAAATCAGATTAGGCATAAAAGGTGTCTCTTTATGGTGATCATTAAAATCATCCAGTGCTTGGCTTAATCGGCATTAAAATCGATAAAATTTGCAAATTCTGAGTGGCTTTCAGTTTTTTAATGGCTTATTTTTAATTCATTTTTTAAAAACACTGTAAGGGCGTTATCACACTTGCACATTAAAATTTTAATGTGATTCACATTAATTGTCGCTTGTGAGCGTCCAAATATGTTATTTGTGTCTTTGAGTCGCTTAATATTTGGGGTTTTTCTATTTATTGATAAAGAAGTGGACTTGGCCTGCAAAAATAAGTTTAAATTTACCTAAAGCATAAATATTTTTCACATTAAAAAATTAAACAGAAAATCGCATTAATTTTTCGCATTAATGCTATAAATCAATTTATATCAAATTTTGCGGGCCAAGTCTACCTTTTTATCAACAAATAGATCAAATTTTGAATATAAAATGATTCTAACACACAAATTACACATTTGAACTCTCACCAGCGACAATTAATGTGAATCATATTAAAATTTTAATGTGCAAGTGTGATAACACAGTAAGATGCATTGTTGTAATAAATTAAAGATAAAAGTCTAAACTCCAAAGAAGGAGCGGTTAGCTTGAAAAGATTGCATTTTATTTTAATCAATGTTTATCGAACACAAAAAAACAATATTTCGAAACTAATTGGCTGCATTGGCTGCGATCAGTATTAACCTTTGAGGAGACTTTCGAGAAAACAAATTAATGCAAATAAAGGCTAATCGTATTCGTAAAATCTACCAAAAATCTAAGAAAAAAGTTTGAAATCAAAATTCATATCCCTTGTTTTCTCTAAAGTCTTCCATTATGTCGATCTCACTTCTTCATAAATATTCCAAATTCGATTGAACTAAATTGAATTTGTCGTGGTCTTTCAAAGTAGAAGAAGACCGCAAAAGAGTAGGATAAATAGGGGAAGTGCTTATAATTTTGGACAGTCTGCATATAAGCATCGATATCCTAAGTTTGAAGTGCCATATTTTCAATACTAATTGACTTTTCTTGTTACTCTCTTTTCAGAAGGATTGTTTAGAAACTTGGCAAGCTATTTATCATCTCATTTTTACTAAAATTAGTTTTAATACGTTTAAAAATGAATTGATATGTAGAGGTGAATTTGACTCTTATTTTGGACAACTTGGTTATTAATTTTTGCAACTTGTCTGTAAATTTGGACAGCTAATCCGCCTCAACAGGATGCCCATTGTTCTTCATTTCATGAACCAATCTTACCAAGTCCTCTTCCTGGTCATGTAAGGGAAACGTGGAATGTCACAGACGCCCAGAAACTTTCCATATCATTCATTAAAGTGAGTTGACTTCGGTACTCCAAGTACGTGCGGATTCGCTCATTCCCTGCCCTTTCCGGGAGCCTTTCAAGGCATTTCTCACTGCATCTCTTTCGTAGAGATGATGCTCCTTCATTTCTCCAGGCATTTGTCCAACCTAGTCATCACAAAAGCTAAAACTTCACGAAATTTCGTGAGAAAAACACCTGTCCAAAATAAGAATCATCACCTCACTGGTGAATGTCTTAAAAAATTTCCCATTTTTCACACGAAAAATATAATTCACAAGGCAAATCTCACTTCAGGTCAAATGTACAAATCATCAGTAACGTGAATCAACACAATATTCAATGAATATTCAATAATATCACTCAAAAACAGCGAACAAACTTTGTTAGTACTTCACCAAAACTAAATAAGACTGAAGTAAGCCACGAAGTTCTGTCATATTTCTCGTAAGCAATTGCTCATACTGAATTTTCAACAAAGCAATTTCAACTCAAATCATATTCAAATTTTAACGTATTTAGTGTTAAAATATTCCAAAAAGAACAAATATTTAGATAGAATTCATTATTCATCAAATATTGGAATAAAAATCCATCATTTTAATCAATTTATTTTTAGTGTCCAATGTTATCCTCAAAGTGTCCAAAATAAGAAACTGGACAAAATTAGAAGCATTTCCCCTATATACAAATTGTTTCAGAATGAAAAGGACGTGAATTTTGGTTTCATGAAATTTTCTTGATTGAAAAGATGTGTCGTCCAAAGAGTACCAAGATGCGTCCGCACGCCTTTTAGATAAAAAAAATCATGAAAAAAAATATTATTATTATTATTATTATTATTATTATTATTATTAAATTATTATTATTATTATTTATTTTAATCAAAGCTGATAGGGTCCGCTCCTCTTACATGGTTTGATTAGAGGAATAAAGAGAAAAGAAAGTTACAAGCAAGGACATATAAAATAATAGGCAAAAAGAAATCAAAAATCCAAGATTAACCTGACTTGATCTGGTAGAATCTACACTGAGAAAAAAAAGAGAGTGCGATTAACATTTTTCCTCATAACTTTAACACTTTTTAGGTGTAAAAATATATCAACATTTTCTAATGTTAATTTTACACTTTTTTAAGAGTAAAATTAACATGAAAAAGGGTTACTTTGACCCTCAATACACCAACAAAGGGTAATATTTACACCGATTTTGGATAAATAGGGTAAAGTACTCTCCCTTCGAACGTTCATGCCTTCGTATAATGTGAATTTTCTTTTACTTTTCCTAAAGAAACTTGCATACAATTATCACGTAATTATCAATAATTGATGATAGGCTATCTAATATTTAGTAGAAATGTGTAAATCTCTTAGGAGAAATGAAAGAAAATTCACATTATTCGAAGGCATAAACATTCGAAGGAAGAGTACTTTCCCCTACTGCAGAGTACAATTAAAATTTCCGGAATGTTATTTTAACTTTTTCGAATTTCTCTCAGTGTAGCAATGCCAGCCAGTGAGGATCTGGCTTGCAAGGGAAGGGAGTTGAACAGGACAACTCCGTCAACAAAAATAGTAATTGTAATTGAAACATTCTATTCTTTTTCAAATGTTTTGCATATTAATATTCGATTCTGTCGTAAACGAAATTAAATAAACCCAAATTAAGTTTGATGTGACGTTATGAAGAAAAAAAAGTAAGAAAGATTGAGACATTATGTAAAACGTTTGAGAACGAAAGGGATGTGAATTTTGATTTCATTAAAATTATCTGATCTAAAGTTTTACCAGAGTCATGAAAATCAATTTAAATCGAATTTCATCTGCAAAAAACCTGAATTAAAAGAAATACAAATAAGTTTACTTTTTAATAAAGTTAACTTAAAAAAGGTATTCTGCAGAATTTCCTACAGTTACATTTTCAAATCTGACTATTTTCTGCAGAATTTGCTTAACATTAAATAATTTTTTTTACTGAACAAATTAGAATTTTTATTAAACATTTTTCTCAGAATATTGCAAATTCTGCATATTCAGATTTTCCATTTTGTCAAAGTTTAAGTTTGAACAGAGGTAATAATTTTACTATCCTAAAATTTGTTTAAGCTTTAGGTGTTAGATTGCTTACAACAAAATTTTATAAAGGGTCAAAGTTAGCGATGATCCTTTGGACAAGTAGATTTAAATCTCGAAAAATATAATCAAATTGCTTAAAATTTGTAAAATTTACAAAAAAAAATCCGTAGTGAATTTTTAATTTTATTCATTCTGAAACATTCGGAAACATTCTGAACTCGACATAAAAAAATTTATTTTAATTTAAGTTGCTAATGGCGCTGGCACACACCTTTTCAATTGAGTAAAATTCGATCGATTGAAATTTTACCTCTCAGTCTTTCAAACTCAAATCAGATATAGTTGTCTCTTTTTGTCAAATGAAATTTGAAATTGAAATTGAAATTTAAATTGACATTGCAATTTTTATTTGACAGAAAGAAATAAACATATGTATTTAGTTTGAAAGAGTAAGATGTAATATTCCAATCAACTAAATTTTACTGAATTGAAAAGGTGTGTCAGCGCCAAAAGCATATAAAAGTTACAACATTTAAGGTATATTTTTTAAAATGTTCATTTAAAATTCTTTAAAATTCAGCCGTTGGGACGTGATTTTCGGAAAAAATATATTGAAAAAAAAACATGCTTTTCCGTGGACAAGATTTTTCGGAGAGTATTTATCAAAAATCAAAAAACTAAATATTTCCTATTAACTGGTAAATTAAACTCGTACTTTAAAGGTAGGTTAAAATGAAATTTGGATTTTGTCAGAATTTTATAGAAAAAATACAATTTACGGCGTATTTTACTCCAGCTTTGGTCTTGTGAAATAAGTTGTAAACAAGATAAAAAAAAAATCTACCGCTCAAGTACGAATTCAACTCATCAGCAAACAGGAAATAAATGAGAAATCTTGTCCACCGAAAACGATGTAATTTTTCAAAAACTGATTCCGAAAATCAGGTGCCAACGGCTGAATTTATAAAATTTTGAAATGAAAGTTTCAGAAACTGTATTTAAAATGTTATACTTTTATATGCTCTTAAGAGCTCGAATTAAACTTTTGTTTATTATGTTGAAAGAAGATGTCAAGTAAATATGCTGCTTTTCTTAGAATGCGCGACCCACATAACCCCTTAAGAAGTAAAAAAAAAAACAAAAATAAATTGAGCTTGGCTAATACGAATCGATGAAACTTTTCCTGTCAGAATTAGCGAATGACGGATTTTTAAACATAATCAGTCATTTATTGTACCGTTCTTAAAAGAATTCGACTCTTAATAATTATTTATATTAGGGGGAGGTGGGGCTACTTTGAGCTGTGGGGCTACATTGTTATACGATTTTTTCGCATATTTCTAATGTAAACTGGGTTTTAGCATGATGTAATTTGGATAGACAAAATAATTGTGCATCTAAATAAAATAATTATAAGGACCAGTTTCATTTAGAAATATGCGAAAAAGTCGTATAACAATCTAGCCCCACAGCTCAATGTAGCCCCACCTCCCCCTAGCTGCAAAAAATGCAGAACTCATTTCAATTTTTCAGAATCAACTGTCGATACAATTGAAAAGAAATTATCATGTCACCCTAGCACTTCTCACAAGTAAAATGTAGACATTTATTTACTATTATTTCCTTATTACAAGTAAGGGATTATTAGCCCCATGCCTCGTGGAAGAAAGTGCAATAAAGCTCTGGGATGCAACTATCCAAACTTTTATGCTAGGTACTTTTTGGCGACCTAAAGAGGATTTGTTCGAGATACTTGCATCATAGTGCGTGCAATCTACCAATTAATAATTGCGTGTCTAATCGTTATTAATATAAATCATAACTTCCATAAATGATAAAAGATATACTTTATTGTTAAATTTCTTTAGTGTAGAGCTTTTAAAATGTTTTTAGGTCGCTTTTAAATATTATTTCAAGAACACTGACATTTTCTTTTGCTAGGCTTTTGTTTGTTTTCCAATTTTAGATCACTTTCTAGCATTTTCCATGCTCGAGTGGGCGTTTAACTCGTCATAATAACGCAAGTCACAGAGAAAGTTCCTCGTCAACAAATTTGCAACAATTGCGATTGAGAAAAAGCAGTGACATTGTTGAGAAATGTGGGAGGAGTTAGTGCTACCCCAAGTGGTTTCCTAAGAAGGGCACTAAATAGAATTTGGAAGTGAGTGGGAGTAAAAGAAGATCATAACAAAAAAATCAATAATTGCATTTAATAATAAAGAATTCAACTTATTCCCTGGAGTTAAATGTCTTTTTTAACTTTGTTTTCCGTGGGCGATACTTTTCGACATTTGTTGGTTTATTTTTACATCAATTAATTCGCTTTAGGGGAAATATCTTTTTGCTCGTCTCTCGCACCTCAACACTGGTATTAATTGCTCCATGCACCAATATCTGTCACAATTTTATGATCATTGCATAGTCGGTGTATCGAACTGCTAAAAGGCGGGGCGGCAAAAAGCCCGCGAAATTGGAGACATGGTGAGAACATACTCTTGAAGAAGAAAAAAAAGTTACTTTTGCCGGTATTTAAGATCCGTGTTTATGCCTTAAACAAACAGTTTCCCAGTCAATTCCCGAGAATTAAACTAAGTGATTTCTGCGAGTCAAAAATACATAAAAGGGGGGCAGACTGAATCACGAGTCCTCCACCTACTCAAAAAAAATCTCTAGCAAAAAAATTCACTTACAGCATGAACTAAATTAGACATCTCATATCGAGCCGGCAAATCGATTTTTTTTTCATCGCATCTTGTGTAGTTGTGAGTTGTATTACAATGCGCGATTATGCAATAGTAGAGCGATTTGTGAAGCATAGAAACACATAACTAACATTTGCGCTTATGCTTTGGGATAATTAACACTCGATAGGAATGAAAAGGTTTATAATTTCTAAAATAGGATATAATCCAGAGCTCTTTTACAATGCCATAATTTGATGTGAGATAAAGAATGTCAGCCCAAAGCAATTTTAAGTCACGCCCCTTTATAAAGAAACGGCTACTTAAAATTTTATTTTTTAGTTTTTCAAAGTGTTGTAATTCGTCTTTTTGGTTTCACAATCGCAGTCATACCCTTAAATTTTATTTACAGGCGAACATTTTGGAATTCTGCATCATTATATATAAGCCACTCCCATATAGGATTTTAATAGGAAACAGAAAAAGGGTATACTATACTTTTTGAACTGATATGATAAGAGAGAGTAAGGCGATATGAACATAGCCATAAAAGTTTAGTATAAAAATGAAATGTGTAATAAATTTATTTTCCGAGCAAATCCGTTCAAAGGATCCCGGCGGTTTACTTATTACTAGCTTACTATTATTACTAATAAAGTTAATTTGTCAAATCAGTTTTGAAATACCCCTAAATGCAAATATTTTTCACTCGGTAAATATAAAATGCATTTCCCATGAACCGCTGGCGCTGGAAATAGTCCAAGAAATTCACACCAATAATATTATGCATACATTACGGCGTTTTTGTAACTTATTCAAGAGAAATCTCCAGAGTTATGCAAATTGTTATGCAAATCAGTTCCGAAAATATGCAAAATCCCGGGATCCCCTGTACATAATGGTCATTAGTGTCATTAACTTAATAGACACAGCAAAATATAGATTAATTCAATATTTATATCTTGTGATGAACATAAGTACAGTGCCCGCTTCGTAATCCGGATGATTGAGAGACAATATGACAGATGTCCGCTTCGTAATCCAAATATTTTTTTTTGAATTTGTTCAACGTCTCGAAAATATAATACAAGATTTTTTTCCAAAAATTAGAATAAAAGTTTTAATGAAGTTTAAAAAGTTATAATTAAAGAATTCTATGCTATTATCAAACAAAAACATCACAGGATAATTCATTTTCATTGCTGAATACTCGTGCATACATAACCTCAAAATGATTTTAAATGTAACCGTCGATAACTCGTCCGGATTACGGCGATCCGGATTAGAGAGCGGGCACTGTACTAATAAAATCGTAAAAGTAAGTACTAAAATAGTCAAAGGCGATAAATAGTACAATTTGATGTCCAACATCCAGATAATTGAGACTGAAAATGAAAGAAAAATCCATAAATAATATGTGAAGATGGATTTTTTGAATTTCTCTAGTGTTTGACAGCTGTCATTTACATCGAAGAGCCCGATACCGGACAGCTGAGTGTAGTAGTGCAAAGCCTATATACGTCCTCTAACGGCAATTGTTTACACCTAAACGTTTTACAGAGGTTCCCGGAATTATGCACTTATGGTGTCTACACACTAGTAGAAATTTTCATCAAAAATGGCCTTTTTTAAAAAATTCTGACGTTTCTGCCTACAAGGATAGAGGAAAATTTTTTTTAAAGGCATTTTTTAAAGAAATTACTAGTGTGTAGACGCCATTAGAGAGAGTATCTAACGGATTGTGCACACAGAATATTCATATTTGTCTACCATTGGGAGATAATTTGTCAAATAATTTTTAAATATACCTAAACAGTACAGTAGACTTTCTCTCAATCGGGAATATGAGGCAAAATGGCACCCGGTTTAGCGATAGAATTGAGTGTCAATGCCTTTGTAAATTCCACAAAAAGCGCTCAATTATAAAGAATCACGATAAAATAGGAAGAACTACAGCGAATTTGAGCGAATTAGCTTTATAATTAAACGTTAAAATTGTTAATAAAATTTGTCGCCCGATTGAAAAAGAGCCGATTGAGTGAAAGTCTACTGTAAGCCAACATTTTTTTGGACAGTAAATTTGAAGTGTAGTTCTTCTAAACTGTTGGCGCTAAAAATAAATTAATAAATAGGAGCAAAATAGCTGCTTTATAGAATATTTATAGATGAACTTTCACGCTCATACACATTTTAGGAGCATCTCATAATCCTCATAACCACCCAGCAAAACTTCGATCTGCAATTCTGCACTTTTGAAATTTTAACGTTTCTTGTCATTCAATCGGATACTTCGTGTGGCTTCGGGATAGTCGTGCGACTTCGTGAGCATCGCGAATTTCTTTCGTGTTTTCTAACCATTTCCTTTCCCTTCGTATTTTCTATTATGACTGATTTAATAATATTGTATTATAACATTATAATAATATTATAAAAAAAGAGAGTATTCACTTTAAATTGTTGAATAAAAATTGAATTTTAAATAAATTGAAATACATATTTTTATATAGTTAAAATAATGTTTAGAAACATTAGAAAGGGTAGAAGAAATGTACAAATCATCTAAATACTCTAAAGAAATTCTGCCGATAATTTTAAAATTTTCTATAGAAATTCTGCAGAAAATTCTGCAGAATTTTCATAAAACGATCGGATCCACCTTAGAACAAAATTCTGCAGAAATTCTGCTGATTTTTCGGCAGTTAGTAATTCAAATCTGACGAATTTCTGCAGAATTCTGCAGAATTTGCCGGGTGGGAACCTATTAAAACCAATTTATATAGCAGTTTCAACCCTTAATTCGTATTTAATCGACAACAACCTTTAAAAATTTACTGGATAGTAATACCTACAAGTTTTCTGTTGAATTTAAATTCGTAGGAAATACAGACTAATCAAGAATCTTCTATTCTCTCTCAGAAAACTAATTGTAAATTTCATGGCATGAATCTGTCTGAATTTCGTTGGGTGTATTAATTGTACATGGTCCATCCTTACCAGTTATGTCTCTTTTTTAGACAACGCCTAAAGATGAATACAGATGATAGAGATGGCTTAGTTTTAATTGCATATTATATTCTTATATTATTTTAAAATCCTAAATAGTATTTTGCACATAAGTTATGCCCCAGACCGATTTATGTGCTGGACACACTTACGACTTAAGCCGAGAGATAGCTTAACGAGATTATAATCAAAATAATGATTGGACTACATTTCCATCAGTTTCCGAATAAGTTGTTTCTCGGCTTAAGCCGTAAAGTCTGTTTATGGTATAGGTCTGTCTAAGCCATACCTTTGCTTTAGATATGCCTTATGGAGGGATTTGGCTCAAACATATTTTTCGGTTGATCTTACAAGAACTGGCTCTATAAGAGGAATTCTGAATTTCTGTTATTGCAAGAAATTACAATTTCCATAAATTGAAAGTCTGAATTTCTATAGGGGCCTGGTCTAAAGTCTTTAGCTTCGTTGTAGTGGCCCTATTCCCTAGAAATATTTATGGGGCGTTGTTAGTTTTAGTTTTATGATAATGTAATTTGTACTACCCCCTTCGTCCCGAAAAAAGTCGTACGTTTGCTAGTACTAGTCTTAGAATGTATACGACTTTTTTGAGACAGAGGGAGTATTATTTATTAGCCCCTCTGAAGAACTGCGATTAAGAGCGGGAATAAAAAAAAGCACTTATATTGTTTGAGTTTTGCGAGAAGAAGTGTATCGAAATGGATGATGGAAGGCTTCTGGCTACTCTGAACACTCTTATACATGCAGAATGCAGGTTGTTATGGTATGAAATATGTCTTACTTTGTGAGAAGGTCGCAATTGCGATCATTTGGAAGTTTCCTTTCACTTTCACCTGCATTCGCTGAATAAACGCGAGTACGCATTTTAATCAATTGACAAGAGAGACTTCTCAGCGCATACAACCCAGCAATTTGATCTAATTTCAGTTGGAGACAAGACTGCGCTAAGCAATTTCCACTTGAAAATTCATGCAGAAAATATATCGCTGAAATCATCAAGAGATTGCGTGGCGGGAATGCAAATTTGATAAATTTTTTTAGGCCAAAAAATAATAATTATGAAAGAAGGAGGTGCACTCGCGATATAAAGACCAACGCAAATATTGAAGAGAAAGACAATTGTGCAACACGCAGAGATGTTATTATTAATTTATGAAAATTGCAGAAATATATTTTAGCCAGAAATCTTCATGCAAAAACGATTAAATACAGCGGTTTTTTTTTGGCATTTTCAATCACCCAACAAGAAAGAATAGCATTTTATAGCGAGAGAGTCATCTCGATCACGAAATGCATGTTGTTGGTTTAAGAGACAATATTTCTTATTTTTATTGGCTGCATAATGCACACCTTTGTCGTGAGTGTTCTCGAGAGGCGGCATCTCATTAAATATTTTGGGCACTTTGGCATCTAAAATATGTGCAATTTGTCCAAAATTTCATTAACTTACAGGGCATTAAGAGCATGGTGAAGATATAACTCTGGATTAATTTCAGTAATTTCAGAAAGATTAAAATTCACAATGAGAAAACGGATACCCTTAAGCTTATGAATCATGATAGTTGTGGCAGTTTTATTGTTAAATATTGTTTTCGATAATAAGATTATTTTTCATACATAAAATTCTTAATTAACATTTTTTATCTTTATTAATTACAGGGAGTAGCGAAGTTATGATTGCTGTCGGTGTATTAATTATCAAAAAATGCAAAATTTTATTTTTAAATAGTTTTCTTGGACTCTTTAAAAAAATGAAATTTATTCTTACCGCTTAATTAAATTTATGAGGAACTTCTACCATCTATGTAACCCTTTAACCCTCTATCCTATCAGGTAAGACCACCTCAAGGCGGTCATTCTATAAATCGTATTTACTGCGATAATTATTACTTACTTGAAGTTAAAATATCTAGAGTAAGTGTGCCAAATTCCGGCCAGCTTGGAATTCCGGCCACTTCTTTTATTCCTCGAATTTCCATGAAGTTTTAGTTTTTATATGCTCTAGAGATTATACAATGCAAAGGAAAACAGGAAATGTAATTTCGACAAACGAGATGACGTGAAAAAGATATTGGAAGAAATCCTGAAGGGCAAGGAAGATGAGAATAAAGGTGGCCGAAATAAGGGACCAAAGCTATGTTTACATTTTTATTCATTTTAAAATGTACTAAGAATGATTTTAGAGAAAATAAAGACGATAAATTGTTAACAAGTTTCCAAGCAACATCCCTTAAAAAAGGAATAAAAAAATCAATTTGTATTAAAAATATTACATTTCAATTTTGAGATTTTGGCGCTTGCATGCAACTATGCCGAAATTCGGCACACTTACCCTACAGTGTCCTCAGTTATAGTCTTACTAACATTTTTTCTGAAAACTGTTTTTTGCACTTTTTTAGCCTTTTGACCCATATAAAATTCAAACGGTAAGAGATATCAACCTCCAATCTTCGATGACCCCTTCTCAATTGACGTTATCTCGAAAGTAATCTCTTTAGTTTTCCCCCCTCCTCCTTCATGCGTCCCCTATCCCCCTAAAATACGTCAAAAATGAGGTTTTTCTAACATTGCAAAAAATTGGCCCTAGCGATTTCAATGTTTCTCGGGTATGTTTTGTAGTTAGTCGAGCTGATCATTTCGTCCTTAGACACTTTTCACCGGTTAATTCGCCATCTTGAATTATTCAAGGTCAAATGCCTTATTTTCGCTCGTTTTGTTCAATTCATTAATTAAAAGGTTAATGATTTTTTGAAGCCCTCTTCTTGAACAATTTTCAATTTCAAGCTCGTTTTGAGGTGATTTACAGACAAATTTAATTCGACAATAATTTTCTATATATCAGAAAACTTGCGATAAGTTATATAAGGCAGAGCTATTTCTCGGGAGTTCGAGAAGCTCGCAAAGCCTCGGACGCTTTGCCACCCCTTTTTTGCATAAAGAAAATACTGTTAGAGTTGAATACGGATGTGTTTAATTGCAAAAATACTCAGTTCATGTAATTCAGATTAAATTAATCGAGCTACTTGGTGAATGAATATGAATCAGTAACGATAACTTTGATTTGAGCAAATTTGAGCAATTTTTTGTAAGATTAAATTTTGCAAGAAATTCAGAAAAGTTGAGAAGGAAAACGAAATAGCAACGCCATTGAAGTTATTTGATCATTCGATTGAGATTTAGTTCTTTATTTTATTGTTAAGTAAAATTAGTATCTGAAAAGTGAAATCACTAAGATCTAGTGAACAGAAAGTGTTTCGTACTAAACCACCCGGGTAAAGATCGACTGGAAAGTTGTCTATCTTTCGCAGAGCTGTTTGAAGATTTTCAGGTTAGAAAGGCTTCCTATCTTAAAGTTGGTCACATCGAGCCGACATATTTGGCAAAAAAAAATTGGTATTGATCCATTGTAGGGATGATCGGACAGTTTAGGTTTTAGGTAGCTTTAAGACTCGTTTTCCAAACTTTTATGAACTTTAGGATACAGTAGACTTTCGCTGAATCGGCTCTTTTTCAATCGGGCGAAAAATTTTTTTGGCAATTTTCACGTTTATAATTATGAAGCTGATTTGCTCAAATTCTCTGTAGTTCTTCCTATTTTATCGTAATTCTTTAAAATTGAACGCTTTTTGTGGAATTTACAAAGGCTTTAACGCCCAAATCTATCGATAAACCGGATGACATTTTGCCCCAAATGATAAATTGAGAGAGGGTCTATTGTAAGTAAGTCCAGTTTCCTTGGGCACATTCTCATTTAATAAATTTATTCCCCTAAAATTTTATATTTCTTTAGAGTCATACATACCTGAATTGTCCCATTTTCTCCTCTCCTGTGTTTATTCTTTAAATTTAAAGAGCTGTGATCAATAAGTCCTTTTACTTGTTTATTTCAATAGATGGCTAAAGTTAAAGAAGGTGCTTATATTCAGACAGAAAGGTATTATCGTATTATCGAAATTCATTTATTCATATAAATGGCATTGTCGATTTGGTTACATTTATGAGATAGTTGTTCTAAAAAAGACAACAAGTTGAGACATTAAATGCATCTTATGTTATGACTATGTTTCTATTTTATCTGACATAATTATAACATGCACACACAAACTCAAAATCACGCAGATCTCACTTGAGACTTCCCATAAATTTAAACTAAAATTTATAGAACAATGGAATTTATAATAAAAGAAACTAAAAGATAGTCAAAAAAAGAAATTTGAATATTCTTCAAATTTTGTCAAATATAAATAAGAAAATTTCACAAAATCTTCCTAGTCATGATAATCAATTTTTTTCAACTATTTTTGAATAAATAATTTGGAAAATTATATGTTATAATTTAACTTCATAATTTTTGTGTCTAAAAATAAGCTTGATTAAAAAGTTTTTTGAAGCGCAACTCAAAATCACGGATTCTTAAATAAATTAAAAAAAAAATTACTTTCTCGATATACAAATAAGACTAATCATCAATAAATAAACTAAACTACGAAAAAAATCATGATATACACATGCAGAAAGTGAAGTGAGAAGTACTCTTTTTTTCTATAGAGAAAGATTTGAGAAAGTCCTATGAAGGTTCATCTACCGATTTCTCTTCATTTATGGCATCAATTTCAATTACGAATTACTGTTGTGATCTTTGGCTCCTGTTACTGTATCAAGTTTGTCTTGTACTTCATGCTGCTGACTAGTTGAACTGCTTCCGATTTGATTATCCAAAACTTTCTTTTCCGGTAAACTCTGCGGATACGCTATAATTCCATATGGCCTTAGATGGTAGATTAAATAGTCCAAAACGTACATCTCATTTGGTGAAACATAGTGGAAGGATATGGCATTGTCTGAGCAACAATCCAAGCCCTAAAAAAATCTTGCATTAGCATTTTGCTTTTATTGAAAATAATTAGTTTAAAAAAAATAATTAAGGATTCTAGCTCTCTATTTACTGAGTTTAAATCTATTAAACTGTCTTTTATAGATCCAAGAAAAACCAATAGTGCATAATATCAAAACTTAAAATGTTAAATCACAATTCCATAAATTAAAAAATAAGAACTTTAGTTGATTACAGCTTCGACTAAAGCACTCCGGCCGTTTCGGTTTTGTAAAATGCTAAAACTCATTCGAATAATTTGTTTTAACCCTTTAACGATGAGACAGTTTTCGCGGACCGAAAATCAGCAATAAAAATGAAAGCAATGAACAAAATCAGTAAAAGGTCTTATATCTGGCCTTCGAAAAGCCAACAGAGTCTGATTTGGTTTATTTTTGTCTCTATGAACGATAGGGACAAAAATAGCCTAAAAATTTAAGTAATTTTTCTAACAATAGTAATGAATGATAATTTTCAATCTATATATATCATTTATTATAATTCCAACTACAGAGCTCTTTACAATGGAATTTCAAAAGAAAGAGATAGAGTCATTGACTCCTTACAACAATGAAATTAACACTGGTGGTAATACTAAAAAAAAATAAAGTATAGAAAATGCAATAAGAATGAAAACATTAATTTTTTAATATAGGAGAAGAAAAAGTAAAATATTAAAAAACCTCATGGAAAAAGCAGAGAAGGCTCTACACCTTATCCGAATCCTTTATCCGCTTATCCATAGAAAATCTCACCTAAACATAAAAAATAAATTATTGATCCTTAAAATGATTTTTCGAGCAGTACTTTTGTACGCTTCTCCTGTGTGGGGTGATTGTGCCAATGTGCACATCAACAAATTGCAAATCGTAGAAAATAAAGTTCTCCGATTAATTTTTGATCTTCCTTTCAACTATCCTGTGTGTTGGATGCAGTGTTTGGCTAAGGTCTCCCCTTTGTCTAAAGAGGTCAACAAACTGAAAGCTAGATTTTTTAATTTTCAATCTAATGAAAAATAATATGTTTGAGTATTGTAGTTTCTCTTCCCAAAACGGTTTTGCTTAAAAAAATTGGAAGTATAAAAATATTTAAAATTATTTTTCATTATAAGATTTTAAAAATTCGTCATTTTTTGAGCCTAAAAATTTACCATATAGCAAATAGCTGGAGACTTCCAAGAAATATACTAGATTCCTTCAACCTTCTACTTTGTATTTACGTACACACATAAGGAAAGGGTAACTTTAGGTAGTCAGGAAAAATTATTTTCTTTATGGGACACCGGTGTTCCAATCGTCCTTAAAGGATTAATAGAGTTCCTTAGAGGTTTAATTCAATTTGAGTATTTTCCAAAGTTGGTATTTCCACTGAGCCATTTCTAATGTTTATCCGTTTACAACCGAGTACCCACAATCATAGATCACCTCTAAAATACCTATATTATTTTATCAATCATATAGACATTTTATTTGTATTACAATGTTCCTATGTTGGAAGAATCTGCTAATCGTAGATTGGCTGGGAACATCTTCCTCGCTAATAATTTGAATATTAATACCGTGGATTTAGGATTAACACAAGAAACGCTAATGGTAAAAAAAAAAACAAAAGTTCAGATGTGTTTATGAGCTGAAATCCTGTCAGACGCCCTCAAAATGCATCCAACTCGGGATGCTTACAACTCGGAATGAGTGAAAATTCGATTTTGAGGTGAATTTAGGGGAAAAGAATCACGTCGACCAAACTGTTCTTGGCGTTCGAAACGGATAAAATTAAGTCGATACGATTCTTAGCCCTAAAATTCAACTCAAAGTATTTCGACTTTCAAGCAATCCGAGGTTGCCTATAAAGAATCTCAGCTACCATTTGCTTATCACTGGCCATTTTCTATATTAAATACTTTGAGTACAGAAGGCCAACGAAAGAAAAAGAAGTTCATTGAAATCGGACAATAATCATTAGAGATAGAGTCAAGGTCGGGGTACAGTGGAGACGGATGAAACCTATCATCAAAACGATCTCGAACTCAGGTGCAGAATACTAGAATTTCATTGAAATCGCTTCATAAACACCGCAAATGCAGTCCGGTCAAGACATTTTAAATTATGGGTCAGGGAACATCGAGGTAGGGGTTCGATCCACCGTTGTTGGAAAGATCTTTAATATTAAAAAAAAGCATCGGCTAATATTTGAAATATTCGACATCTAATTGATTAATCGATTAGATTTCTTTCTTTCGATTAATCGGACCTTCAATTAAATCGGATGAAGTTGGGTTAACAGAAGAGTTGTAGCACTTAACGAGAGATTTCTAAATCCGGAGTTATAGTCAAGATGAAGGGTCAGGGCAAGGGCCAACAAGGTAGGCGTTGGTCCATTAATGTTACAACTGTCGGGTAATCTGCCAAGTGCTCATGGTGCCTACTCGCGACGGCCTTTGAGTAACGCTAAATCCGTATGTGCTCTGGTCCTCCTAAAGGGGGTTGAGTGAGAGGCTAACAACCTCTCCCCATAAAAGGCAATATTGCTACGAATGCCAATACAATGCCTCGGATAGGACAGAATTTACGGCTGCCACCTCGGCAGAGTACAAAGGACTTACACGATTTGAAACATAGAATGTCTTGAGTTTCTCTGGATGAGACTCAAGGTTAACGAAAGCCAAAACGAAAGCAAAACGAAGTACATGGTCACTCTCGACACAGCTCCAGAAGTCGAAATAGAGGTTAATGAGAGATTCGTGGCGGGGAGTAGAAGTTACTTTGCACTCTCGTCGCTATTTCATCAAGGAACGTCTCGCGGCGGTCAACAAAGATCAAAATATACATAACCATACTGAAGCCACTCATAACGTATGGTCTGAAAACAGTACCGCTGACCCGGACAGAGGAGAGAAAACTGTTGATCTTTGAGAGACGGATCCTATGACGTATCTACGGGCCTTTCCATGAGGAAACTACTTGGGGATTCCGGACAAGGATGAACCACGAGGTTTGCGAAAACCTCGTATTTTACATTTCGTATTTTACATCTTCGTATTGCACATTTCGTATTGCGGAAACTTCGTATTTCAGCACATTTCGTATTTTACCATTTCATATTTCACATTTCGTCTTTCATACATTTTGTACAAAAATTGAACATTTCGTCTGCCATACATTTCATACAAGCATATCAACCAATAAAATAATAGGAATTGTAGTTTTATGAGGTCAAGGGCGCTATGTGCCTCGGGTCTGAGTTTGAAGTCGAACATCATGATTTTTAATTTGATTTAATTTAAAAATTAATTTTTTTAAATTTTCAACTGCTTGAGCAAATATTTCAAATTTTACCACCAAGTTTTTGAGCAAAATTGGTAAATGTTTACAACCTGCCCTTAGAATCCAGTTGAGCCTATTATCCATAACTTTATCACGACATTTGATGGAGATTTTTTAAACGGAAATCGTGACCATTAAAATGGATTTTATAGTAATTCCTTGAGTTTTTTTTTTTTGTAGATATATCTGGTGTAGCCGGGCTTTTACCATGAAATATTCCTTCTGGAGACCAAAGGTTTTCGCGACCAATTGCCCATAGAAGCAACCCAGCTCTCTGCCTCTATCCGAACTCTTCCAGACTATGTTACCGACTGACTGACAGAGACTATTCATTGGAATTCTTACGCAAATTTTTCATTACTGTATTACCTTATCTCATATTCGGTGGCACTAGGTGAAAATAATTTAAGAAAATTGAAGAAATAAAACGAAAATTCGATAAACGGTGAGCAAAAAAACTCTAAGAGAAATTAATCGTACGGTTTTCTTTTGATCACCGTTTATTGCATTTTCGTTTTATTTCTTCAGTTTTCTTATATTATTTTCACCTAATGCCACCGAGTATGAGATAAGGTAATACGGTAATTGAGAATTTGCGTAAGAATTGCAATGAAAATGCGTAAATTAACGAAATACGGTAAGGCTACGGCGAGCATTTTACTGCCAATGTGATTCTGCCCTTACTTTCTTTTATTTTTTTAATTTTATATTTTTTTCTTTCGTTTTGTTGGTTTTTCTATTGTTTTTTGTTTCCGTGCGTGTGATTTTTTTTTATATCTGAATGTGGAATACGACGACGAAGAGAAAAAAATAAAATTTGTAAATTTAACTTTAGGGGAAACTGGGGCACCACCAAACCCGGGGTACCACCAAAAACTGCGATTTTTTAATCGGATATTGAATATCAGAGGATAAGACCGATAGGAATTTATAGGCACTATAGGGATGCTTGTCCACTGAAGGAATGATCGAGATAGTCTAAGTAGTTTAGAAATAAAAATTACTGTTTGGTGGTACCCCGTGTTTGGTGGTGCCCCAGTTTCCCCTATATTGAAAAATTTTAAAGCTAAGATAGTGAAAACATTTTAGGCTTTAACACTGAAAATTTTGAGAAATTCCGCGCAAAAAATTGATTATAGATCGGTTCGAATGGTTCGAATGTTTCGTATAGTCGTTTACGATTGCTTTAATGCAATTTTCGATAGCCGCATACTTTTTGTTGCACGGATTTTCCTGATGTCATGCTATGAATTGAGCAATTTCATAATTGAGAAGAATTTGTTACTTCTTTAGGCAGTTGATAAAATGATAAAGATTGGGATAGACATAGAACATCGGAAGACTCTATCTATTACCATTTAGTTTATAGACCGGTAATAAAGCGAAAAAACTGGATTACATAAGTTTATAAGATCAATCATGCCCCTTCCTTTTGAACCCTAAAAGAGATTGTGAGATCAACAATCCTTCCCCAAAGAACCACTTGCTCGCGAACAATCAAAATAAACATCTCTATAACGAGATATCGATTCTGAAATCAGTCTTTAAGTCTTATTGCTCTTTTTTTGCGTTCTACCAATAAAATAAAATAAATAAGCTTCATAGTTCAGCTTAGCTAAACCACATGTAAAAAAGATCCTAAAAATGTTCTATCTATAAAGTAACCCAAATATTTATGTAAAAAAGCAATAGGGTAAGTGTGCCAAATTTCGGCATAGTTGCATGCAAGCGTCAAAGTCTCAAGTTTGAAATGTAATATTTTAAATTCAAATTGATTTTTTTTATTCTCTCTTTTTGTAAGAGTGTTGCTTGGAACCTTGTAAAGAGTTTACCGTCTTTATTTACTCTAAAATCATTCTTAATACATTTTAAAACTAATAAAAATATAGACACAGCTTTGGTGCCCTATTTCGGCCACCTTCATTCTCATAGTTCCTTGCCCTTCAGGAATTCTTCCAATGCCTTTTTCACGTCATCTCGTTTGTCGAAGTTACATTTTTTGTTATTCCTTTGCATTGTATAATCTCTAGAGTACGTAAAATCTAAAAGTTCATGGAAATTCGAGGAACAAAAAAGGTGGCCGAAATTGCAAGCTGGCCGGAATTTGGCACACTTACTCTAACTTATTATTCTATAAACTTTCTAGTTTTTTTTTTTAAATCATTTACCTCATCTGTGGGATAGTAAATGTACTTCCAGTACCAAAAGTCCTTGTCCACATGATTTGGAATGAGATGATGTTCTGGGACAAAAGGGAAAAATCTCCCCCTGCCTTCGGCATCCCTGGAATCTCCTGCCGTCACATTAACCTTCTCCAGGCATTTCCCAATTTCCGCATCTTCGGCTCCACGTCCATCTTGACGGCACTTTTCTTTATCTGGAATGGCTTGAGTGACAAAGCGTCTGAGTGCCTCCCTACTGAGGACATATCCAGCGCCTCCTGACATATATCCCTGTTTAACGATAGGCTTGAATTTGCAGCCAAAATATATGGGCTGCTCCGGAGAGTATTTGTACAGCATAAATCTCAGATTCTCCACAATCACATAGGTATCATCGTCAGCCTTCATGAACCAATCATAATCATTGAAGTGGTTCTTATAAACATATTTGAATGCTTCTTTCGTTTTCGCCCACAAATTATTACGTCCTTCACCAACGGGCAATGCCACACTCCCCAATTCCGTATCTACATAAATTTGTTTAGGATAATATATTCATTAGATATACATTGTTATTTCCCCCCCTAAATTAATAGCACGTTGAGCTCTCAAGTGTTTTTATCAGTTGCTCTTTTTTTCGTAAAACAATTTTTCAACCAAAGTGAAAGCAGTCTTTTCCAAGGAACAGGAGTTAATCATTTCACGCCGGAAGTAAATGCTTTGATTGTTTTCATTTGTTTTTTTTTTTTTAAGGAAATTCTGATAAATTTTATCTTTTTAAAAGTCAAATGACAAAAAAATTTGGTATAATAAAATTAATTATATTCCACGTACCTTCTTTGGAACTCATAAACAGCATTTTGTTGCATCTTGATGCCCATGTCCTCTTCACATGAAGAGCTATCAATCATAAAGTAAATAAATTGATTTGTCAATTAATGAAACAATTTTAATACAATTCAGTAATTACACATAAAAATATTAAAAGGTTTAATTGACAAGTTAACATTTAATATTATTAATGGGGTAGAATGAATGATCGTCAAATACTCTTAGTAAGGTGGTGTAACTGGATCGTTTTCCGAAGAGTGCTACTTAAACGCTTGTTTTTGGACTGATGAAATTCTTTTTTACTTCTTCTAAATCCATAGAATTATTCACATTCAGAAACATAATTATAAAAAAAAATTATCAAAACTATTAAAGAAAATTTAAAAAATAATGATAATACTGAAACTAGTCAGTATGCACTAACTGGGTCGCCTTTTCGCTAATTCACTTTTAATTAAACCTTTGGATTTAAAATACTTTTTTCCAAAAGAAATAGAAAACAATAAATGTTTTCAATCAACCATCTGTCATTAGCGAAAATATCAATGCTAGAAAATTTTTAGTGAAGAACCCAACTGGCACAGGATTGAAATAAGTCGATTACAGTCAAGTGTGCTAATCCGGGCACTCACTTATTTAATGGATAAAAATATTATTTTTGCTTTTTCTCAAACTTGAATAGTTATATTATGTGACTGTAGTGACTATATTACGGAAATAAAAATATTAGGGTAGAGTCAGCCCTTTTGGCCATGTAAGCACTTTTGGCCACCTAAAGTAAAATCACATTGTAAGGCAATTATGAGTTTATTTAGAACAGGAAAATGGGTCTTATTTCGTGATCTCTAATCTAACTAATCAGAAAACCATATTTGATTTTGTATCGACTTGATTAATTCTAAGTTATTGAAAGAAATTCTCGACAAGGTAAACAATCACTAAAAAAACATGGGATTCTTAAGAAACTTGCTAATGTTAAGAGAAATTGTTTTACATTATTTCATATTTTTGATGAAAATAATTGATGTTATTCAGTTTAAGTCCATTTCTTAATTAACTCAATTTTATTGTGATATCATCCTTAATAAGATTTTCTAACAAATTAAATGAAAATCGAATGTGGCTAAAAGAGCTTACTTTTTTCGGCTGTGTAAGTACTTCTGGCCATTCATTTTCCCATACATTTTACACGTGGCGCACCTCGCGGATTTCAGTAAAAACGATCGTGACTTTTGACTGATTTTACATCAAATAGAAAATGTGCAAAAAGTCATTTAAAATACTCTAATAATCACATAAAATTGGTGTTAAATAAGAATAGGACATGTGCTGTGTATTTGTGAAAGTTTTCGAAATCTATTTCTTCTGTTATTTTATTAAAATTCTATTGGAAACAAGTGGCCAAAAGTGCTTACACACAATGGCTAAAAGTGCTTACAAAGTGGCCAAAAGTACTGAAACATGCATAGTTGTACAAAATGCATTTTTCACTAAAATACTCAAAAAAAATTTTGGGAATTCTCTTGGATTATTATGAAGGAACGGCTTTAGGGTATCTTTGTACAAAATTTCATTTTATTTAAATAAAGATTATAAAAATTACAAGCACATGAAACCTTAAAGTGGCCAAAAGTACTTACTCCACCCTATTTTAAGTGGATTAGTTATAAACGATTCAGATAGCGAAGCGCCAGGATTAGTACACTTGACTATAGCGTAACCAACAAAATATTTTTTTTCTCAATTTTGCACATTTTTTGTACAAACTCTGGATAAAATTGCAATAAGACTTGCCCTAATAGAATTAATTGAAAATATAGGTAAAATGGGTTACATAATACAAAATTATAAAAAAAAAATGTAAAGAGTTTGTGTCTCGGCTAAACTGTAGGGGGAACTGTGGTAGTAGTAAACAGGGGTAGTTGTAAACACTGTGAATTTTTTCATTAATTTTAAGACTCCAGAGGATAAAACCCATAAGCATTCATAGATACCATGGGGATGTATGTCCACAGATGAATTGGTCAATAAAATCCTAATACTTTAAAAATAAAAATCATTTTTCCCGAAAATGTTCATATTTCGATTATTTTGGTCATTTGGATTTCCACCTGGAAATTAAAAACTGTGTAAAATAATCGAAATGTAGCAATACCAGTTCTTTCCTACATCTTTTAGGATTATATTAATGCACTTACTAGAGAAATTGAGATTCTCATTATTTTAAAAGAATTAATAATTGGTCAGAAAACAGCATTTGGGGTAGATGTAAACAGGTAATTTCCCCGTAATTGTAGATGTCGCGAGTGTAGAATGAATGGCAAAATATTTTGTCTTCTTCTTCTTTATTTCATTCGTTTGAGTTTGACAGCTGCATCTCATGGTGGGAAATTTTTCGTTGTCCCGCGCAAAACTTTTTAGGAAGAAAACGCAGAAAATACTCTTAATTTCCTTTCTATTTTTAAATAAAATGAGAAACTATAAGACGTAGAATATTTGCTTTAATAGCAAAAATACGCTAACATTTTCTTTTCAATTTAACAAAATGAGTAGGTAAAAGAGCGGGAAATTGACCTTCATGCGAAATGTCTAATTCACTGACTACGAAAAAAATTGGTGGCGCTGTGTTCAATAAAAAGTCACATGATGACAAAATATGGGGAAAAACCATTGAAAAATGTCTTTGATATGCATGCTTTTAGTTTTTTTGCTATTTTAATTATTCTTTGTAAGAAGTGTAGTGATTTTTTTTGAAAAATATACAGTCTTTATATATCTCTTAAGTAATTGAAATAATTGAAAGTGGTGCAAAGTTAATTTTAAGGGTGGAAAAAAGGGTGTTTACATCCTCCCCAGAAAGTGTTTACTTCTACCCCAGGTATTTTGTGAAAAGAAAAAAATGCACAGTGACACAAATTTTATTTTTAAGGAAAACTCAATTGTTTTCCTTAAATAGGGTAAAACATGAGCTAAGAAAGATTTTCCAAAAAATCACTGTGTCCTTGGAAAATCACCTCAAATTCGCATCTATCAAAGATGTTTACATGTGCCCCAGTCTCCCCTATATTTTTTTCATATATTTTTCGAACCCTGATTCTTATACTTTTGGCTTGTTCTTCCCTAGACTTTGATTTTTCAATAGTGACTTCCTAGTCACTATAAATAAGCGTTTATGTTCGAAAAATTCAATCGCAGTTTCGAATTTTCTAACTTAATTTTCATACAATATGGGAAAAAATCATGAAATAATAACTCTTAAAAGTATTACTTAATTATTAAGTGTGAAATGGTAATGAAAAGAGCCTAATTAATTTGATTTTCCGCATAATAAAGCAAAAACAGATGCATTTTTACACTTTTTTACACTATTTTTACACAATGGAAATAGAAAGAGAAGTAAAATATCTTTTCTTTAGTTTTCGAAACCGATCTTCAATATTTTTCAAAATTCCAGCCGTAAGCAATTCAAAGCATTCACAGGTAGATATGGCTCTCCAAAATTGTGTCAGCTTAGAAATAAATAGAACTCTATCAACTCTATCAACTCTATCCTACACAGAAAAAACATATTTTGTTAAATTGTTCGTAAAAGTTTGTGAAATCCTATGGCAAACTTACGAAATGCTCGTGAATCGTATAACCCACAAACAAGTTCGTAAAATGTTGTACTTTTTTCACAAACATTGTTTGTAAAATGATGCCAAACAAAAATTTTCGAACAAATACGAACAAATGACAAAATTTTACGAACATTTTTTTGTGTGTTTACGAACAAATGTTTGTAAAAGTACAAAAAATTTTCGCCAAATGATCATTTTACGAACAATGTTTGTGAAAAAAGTACAAAATTTTACGAACTTGTTTGTGAGTTATATGATTCACGAGCATTTCGTAAGTCCTCCATAGGATTTCACAAAGATTTACGAACAATTTTACAAAATATTTTTTCTGTGTATCTGCACAAAAAGTCGTTGATGCTCAAAGCATTCAAAACAAATACAATATGTTGAATTTTCCAACTAAATTTTTGAACAAGGTCAGTCAGCACAATTAGCTGAAAAAAAGCAGCGTTTTCAGCATATTTTTGCTGAATCAATCACCAAAAATACGCTAACCGGTCAGCAGTTCTCGAACAAAAACTGCTAAGTGAATATATGGTAATGGCACTGCCTCGCGAGTGTCGTTTTAAGGCTAGCAGAATTCAGCTGAGATACAAATATTTTCAGCTGAATTGAAATCGGTCACCATTTGGTGCTCTCTAGGAGGTTAGAAAAATTTATGAAATACCATGAAGATTGAGAAGACTTTCTGTCCGATGGAATGTCATAGAAGATGGGAAGACACACTGAATCTCTCTTCATTTTTCACAATTTTATTCTGTACGATATTTCGAACTTTTTTTTTTGAACCGATTGATAAATCACTCAAAATATTTCCCAAAATACACCTCAGGAGTAATTTAATTGAATTTAGTGTAAAAATTATTTATCGGTTATGACTCGGTTCATTATCGATTCAAAACCGATTGGAACCGGGTCAGTTTTATAGGAAATTCCAAGACCTTTCCAACAAGCCCAAACATGACCCCATTCGCCTGTAAATTCGCTCTCTAGAGCCTTTTTTAACCTTTAACCTTGAAAATTTTCGTCTAATCTCAAAAAACATAGTTTTAGATGGCAAGGGGAGGGGGGGAGGAAATGAGGGGCATGTTTACGATCCTTGGGTCGACTTATAGGGGGGTCCCCCTTAGGTCCCAAGTCGCTATCTCTTACCGTTTGGCCTCTAGAGCTGGCGACAGCCGGACGGACAGACGGACAAACGGACAGACGGACAAACAGAGTGACGACATTTCTCAGAAATCGTCTGAAACGTGAAGATTTTTTGACAAAAGTGGTCTCCGGGGGTTGGAAAGTGCAAATTTTGGGGGGTGCAAACATCGAGGGATTATATATACTGCTCTCTCCGTGGAGTTCGAGCAGTAAAAAGACAGTAACCAGGTGTAACTGGTTACGTCCAAGAATTTGATCTCTGGTTAAGCTCGTGAATTTGTACTCGGATATGGAATATGACAGGGAAAATCACGTATAATTGGGAATAAAGAAAATCAAGAAAATTTCCTTCATCTTACTAGAACTGGTTATTAAAAACTTTGTTACGGAGTAATAATAAATATTATTAATATTTATTATAATAATTATAATAATAATATTAATAAATATTATAAAAAATAAATAGTAAATATAATAAATAGTAAAAATAATTAGCTCCTTCCATTTATAATTTTAGGCCACGCCCCTTTGAAGAGTTTTTGCCCAGTTAAAGTTAGATTTCAAAATTTCAATATGTAACATCAACTTTATATTTTAATTCTTAAATTATTCCGAAGGGACCGTTCATGAAAAATCTACACGCCCTTTATGAAAGTTTATAAAATTAATCTAATAAAAAAGTGACAAAATTTACTAATAAATCCTTTAAAAATTTCCAACCTCTACATTGTAGGGCGGCAATGGTAGCTAACCAATATTAATATGATTTTTATTCTAAAACTATTTTTTTAATGGGCGTGGCTTGTTTTCAGGTAAAGATTTCGAGCACTGTTTCAGATGCAAATTGTAGAAGTCATTTATTTACGAGGATATTATAGGATTGCAATATCAAATATTAAATGAGACTGTTAAGAATCTCAGCTAAAATTCCAAAGAATCTGCCTCCTAGGAAAAATTCTTGAAGAGGGCGTGGCCTAATATTTTGTCGGTGGAAGAAGATGAAATAAATTCCCTACCAAAAGTATGTAGGTTTAATAAGATTTGTACTAAAATTCCCAATCAAAAAAATCTTGATATCAGCGTTTTTATCAGTTATATTATTTAATTACCTTTCTTTTTGTGATTTGCTGGATTTGTCATAACCCAACAGAGTACCCGTACTTCTTTGTATAATTTCTCCGAGAGAGTCTTGTTCTCCAGAGCATGAGCCTCATCGTGCTCTCCATGGAATCGCACTTCCACTTCAGGTCCAGCTTCATCTGTCAGATCACTTCCTGTGTGAGCATCTCGATGCTTGTGTTCAGTCCCTCCGTTTAGTGGCAACCAATAAATTCTTCCCGGAGTGGAAGATGAGATGAAAATAGCCGCCATGGAAAATCCCACCACAATGCCCACAATTAATGTGATCAGGGATCGTCGATTTGAAATAAGGTAGCGGGAGCCTGAAAAATGACCAACAATTCTTCATTGCCGACAAACCATTTTTCAAATTACTTAAATACCATCCAACAAAAAAAAATATAACGTGTTGTTTGCTCTCATAAATTGGCCTTTTGCGTGTAGTGTTTATTGCTCAATGATTTCAATTGGTTATTAGATCACTTCAACCACCAATTGGCGCTGAGATAACACCGAAACGTTATCAACCAGCAACAGATAAGCCATAAAATAGAGTTGTCAAATAGAAAATATTTACTAGTTTACAGTGACACAAAATTCGCAAAACATCTGTAACATATTTATGAAATTTTATTGATCGTTTTTTCTTCACGGATCATTAATAACTCACTAAATCCCTAGGTTTTTTTTTCAGACCTTTCAACACAAAACAAAATACATGTTATTGCTCAAATTTTTATCGAGATAAATAGAGTTGTTCAACACTCTATCTTGTTTTTTTCTTCTTAAGAGATCATTAGTGTTTTAGTAGACGCCGGAAGATAGACATTATATATGATTTTTTTGTTCAGACAAAGCAAATGCCATGTTTCTAAATAATTTTATGAAAAATGAACTCAATTGCAAAAGTTCATTTTGTGAGATACAATCTTCACAGACAAATTGCACGAATGTCTGACATCTTCAAATTTATCTCTCATTATGACATCATGAAGGCCGCACCAAAAGAAATATTTGACGTCATTCATTGATGAGAATTGCACTTTAGATTGAAGAAAGACCTTCGAAAACAAGCAAAAAAAAAACTATTGATCGGGTTCCTGGTAGGAAATTTTGCTGCAATTTTGCGGAAATTGGGGAAGTATCAATTATATTCCCAAAAAAACTTTAAAAAAATTATATTAGAGATTTTTACCTATTTAAAAAAAAATGATGGTGTTTTTAGATTCATATAGGGTAAGTGTGCCAAATTTCGGCATAGTTGCATGCAAGCGTCAAAGTATCAAGTTTGAAATGTAATATCTTTAATAGAAATTGATTTTTTTCGTTCCTTATACTTAAGGAGTGTTGCTTGGAACCTTGTAAAGAGTTTACCGTCTTTATTTACTCCAAAATCATTCCTAATACATTTTAAAATGAATAAAAATATAGACAAAGCTTTGGTACCCTATTTCGGCCACCTTCATTCTCATAGTTCCTTGCCGTTCGGGAATTCTTCCAATATCTTTTTCACATCATCTCGTTTGTCGGAGCTACATTTTTTGTTATTCTTTTGCATTGTATAATCGCTAGATTACGTAAAATCTAAAAGTTCATGGAAATTCGAGGAACAAAAAAGGTGACCGAAATTGCAAGCTGGCCGGAATTTGGCACACTTACCCTATTAATATATATGTATTGTATATTTAATCTATAAAATAAAAAAGACGATATTAGAGGCCGTTAAATTACTGTGCAATTTTATTTATTTTTATTTTCTGATGAGTAGCTTAATCGATCACGAAAAATTATAATCGTTAAAGAGATCTTGAATTTCTTTATAGGGGAAGTGTGCCAAATGTAATTTCGACCATGGAAATAAATTAATTATGATTATGTATGTTATCTTCGAATAGTCAATGAATTCATTTTGCTTTCAAATATTTATTCATTTTAGGATGTATTAACACAAAGACTGTTATATTTTAGGTATAATTTGAATTTAAATTGTGTTGTAAAAACTCAGTATGGAAAGAGTCTTACAAAAAATGTGGCAGATCGATTGTGTTTCTAGCAGTCTTGTGATTTGTGGTGAGGTGCAAAAGGTTTTTCTTCGGTGTTTTTCATGAAAATTGATTAGTTTTCATTAAAGACTGTTCCTGTTTATGTTAATAGTGAATCAATCTTTAAATTTCAAGTTAAATTTCCCAGCTGGATCCTGTACTTCGCGTAAAAAAGTTTATACTTTGTGAGCGTCTCTCCGGTGAGGTAGTGTTGCCTATTCCGGCAACATCTTTTGATTTCCTAAATTTCTTATTCATTTTCTGCTTTTTTTCAATTTCTGAGTTCTACAATGTCCAGAGAAAAAAACCATCGCTTCTATGAAAAAGATGATGTGGAAAAGGCCTTGGAAAAGTTCAGGAAGGGCAAATTGCTACGGGAATCTGCGCGTAAATTTGAAATGCTACTCTTCAGCTCTTAAAGACAAATTACACGGAAGATCTCAGGGCTTGTGGGTCATATAAACGTATTAAACTCGTTCCGTTTGACGTTTTGAAATTTTCTATCCGTTGCATTACAAAAGGTGGTCAGAAAAAAAGGTGGTCGGTATTTCACTCAAAGTGGCCGGAATACTACCCAAAGCGATGTCCATATTATTATTAATTTTTCAATAGTTTATGAAGTGATTTAATGAAAACAAAGATGATAAACTAGTCTTCAAGGTTCCACACAACCATCCCGAAAAGGAAGTAACAAAAAATATCAATATGAATTAAAAATATTGCATTTCAAACTGAGGACTTTGGTGCTTATATGCAACTATGCCGAAATTTGGCACACTTACCCTACTACACGTAATATTTTCAAAAAAAAGAAAAAATAATAATAATAAAATAAAAATTCAAAACTTGCTGAAAAGGGCTGGCATAGCGTCCCACAGGTCCCACACTTTCCGAAGTGCACAAACACCTGACTTAACCCTTTAAGGACGATTGGGCCACCAGTGACCCAAAAATGAAATTTTTCCTACGGTCGTCTAAAGTTATGTTTTGCTTGGTCAGAAAAAGTTATTTTTTCTGATCTTCGATTTTTGACCCTCTCGTCCTTAAAGGATTAAATACAATAGGGGAAACTGCACTACCTTCATACACCTAAAGCTTCGGATAACTCAATTTTTTCTGTGTTCTTAATGGATTTGACCCGTGGATCTTTCCAGGAATAGTGAGGCATTCTACCAGTTATTAAAATGTAGTATTATAATGGATTTAATTCAATCAAAACATATTGAAAAAAAAGTTTTTCGAAATTTATGTCGTCCGAAGGTAGGGTGCTTTCCTGTACCTCAAAAATACTTTCGCATCATTTTCTGTTTACTGGTTTTATTAACCAATTTAAACCGATTCATAAATCACTCAACAAATTGTCCAAAATAGTTCTTTAAGTAATAAAATTGATTTTTGGACAAAAATTACCTATCGGTTTAAAACCGGTTCATGATCGACTGGAAGCAGTTCGGTTGTATTAGAAATTCCAAGACCTTTCCAACGATCCCAAATATGTCCCAATACAGGTTGAGAAATACGCCATAAGGAATATTTCTATATTTCGTCCTTAAAATTCTAAAGAAAATGCCCAAAAGTTGCAGCGTTCTACATTTAAAATTATAACGAGAAAATAGCAATTGATTTTTAGTAGATTTGGGACAAATTCTTGAGGGAGAATTTGGAGTTTTTCGACAACATTCTGCTTATTTTTCTCGGAAATTAAAGAGTTATTCAGGTACGAGTGACTTTCTATCTTTGCTCAGGACTCAGGACATACCATTTAGAATTATCTTTCGTTTTTATATCATAGTTATGCTGAAAAAACATAAAAAGACGTCCAGAGGCATTGGGGGACAAAATATTTAGGTTATCTTTTATTATATTGTGGAGTTTTTTTTTCCCATTTTTAATCTTTTCATATTGGCTGCATTTAGGATTGACATCAAGATTGAAATTGTCCCAATTCTACTGTGGAGATTGAAAATATAATTTAAACAGAGTAGAAGTAAATATTCTAACGTAATTTTCTTTTTTAAAGAAAAATTAGTTGTTGCTCTTCGTGGTTTTCCTTCTTAATTTTTTCTTGTAATTTATAGTTTGTTCACGGGTCACAGGGATTTTTTAAGAACAACTTGTAACGTGCTGAGAATTGTAAGATTGAAGCGTATGTGACATCTTTTCAGTTTTTAATTTCATTTTTGTGACAAATTGGGACAAATTAAATGCAACTCTATACGAATGGTTGTATTAGGTGAGCTTCTAGTTACTCTATCTTTTTATTTTATTGTTCGGTTATTCACCTAGCTAGATTAAGGATGACCGTCAATTTAATGTGGCGGCATGACAGCCTCATTGTTTTGAAAACACAGATAAGGCAAAAAAAAACTACAAAAACAACAATAAATGAGAAAATCAGGTTATATTGAATTAAAGATCTTACTGAGAATGTGTTTAGCGTAGTCGGAAAATTTTTGGGACAAGTGACATTAGTGGCACAAATTGATTTCAATGTAATTTTATTTAGCATGTCAAAAATAATATAGTGCTTACTTCGACGTATTGTTGGATTAATCTTAATCTTCTAGCGATGTAAATAGATTTTCCATAGACGAATCGATAAGTAAAAATTTCCTTCTCTTGGCTTTTGAAACAAATCTTCAATTTTTCAAGCAATTTTCAAGACTAAATCCCACCTTATTAGATCAACACTTCAAATTTATGAGTTTAAATGACAGATCTTAAGCGGAGGCGGCCAAAATCCCAAACGCCAAAATTCAGAAAGGGCTAAAATCCCGACACCCAAAATCCCGTATGTTCAAAATTATGAAAGGGATGAAATTATATGGAGGATAATAGGGTAAGAGCTCACTTTGAGGATAAAATTGTACACTATAAATAAATTGATTAAAATTATGGATTTTTATTCTAATATTTGATGAATAATGAATTCTATCTTAATATTTGTTCTTTTTGGAAGATTTTAACACTAAATACGTTAAATTTTGAATATGATTTGAGTTAAAATTGCTTTGTTGAAAATTCAGTGTGAGCAATTGCTTACGAGAAATATGACAGAACTTCGTGTTTTCTTCAGTCTTATTTAGCTGTGATGAAGTACTAACAATGTTTCTCCGCTTTTTTTTTAGTGATATTATTGAATATTCATTGAAAATGGTGTTGATTCACGTTAGTGGTAATTTGTACATTTGACCTGAAGTGATATTTTCCTTGTGAATTAGATTTTTCGTGTGAAAAATGGGAAATTTTCTAAGACATTCACCAGTGAGGTGATACGCCTTATTTTGGATAGGTAGTTTTCTTTCGAAATTTCGTGAAGTTTTAGTTTTTGTGATGGATAGGCGTTTTAAATGTCTGGAGAAACAAAGGAGCATCATCTCTACGACCGAGATGTAGTGAGAAAAACATTGAAAGACTCCCGGAGAGGCCAATGAATGCGCAAATCCGAGCGTACTTGGAGTACCGAAGTCAACTCACTTTAAAAAATGATATGGAAAGTTTCCGGGCTTCTTGTTACATTCTACGATTCCCTAACATAAACAGGAAGAGGACTTTGTAAGATTGGTTCTTGACATGGAGAACAATGGGCATCCTATTGAGGCAGATTAGCTGTCCAAATATAGAGCCAAAGTGTCCAAATTTCTAACCAAGTGGTCCAAAATTCGAGTCAAATTCACCTCTACATATCAATTCGTTTTTAAACGTATTAAGACTAATTTTAGTAAAAACAAAGACAATAAATCCTTGCCAAGTTTCTAAACAACCCTTCTGAAAAGAGAGTAACAAAAAAGTCAATTAGTATTGAAAATATCGCACTTCAAACTCAGTACATTGATGCTTATAAGCACCCTGTCCAAAATTATGAGCCCTTACCCTATGTAGAATAATTTCCCAAGACACAGAAAGCTTCCCTTTACCTCTAGCAAGCGCCACCGGTGCAATCGTGGGAATAGCTATGAGCTATGACACGTTTAAGAATTTGGGATTATGGCTTTCGGGATTTTGACTGGAACCCATCTTAAGTACTATTTTATATAAAACGGGATTTTCTATCACCCAACCTATTCCCTAATTTTTAGTAAACATTTTAATTATACTTTCCTGGTTGGTAACAGTATGGTTTAAATAATATTAACCCTAATGCTTGCCCTCATGCCAATTTCGATAGGCAAAAAAGAAAATGATCAGTAAGAAACTTAAATTGGTCAGTAAAGAATTTAATTATGTTAGTAAAATCATAAATTTTGGACTGTTAAAAATCTAGATTTTATAAAAAAAATGAGTCTAATTATTTAGTTAACTTATAAGACGGTTACAATCTTAAAGTGAAAAACTCTTTATTTACCTTTTACCAAAATTTGCATAAAATTTTCTGTTTTTTTTTAAGTTTTAAAGTGAATTACTGCTCAATTATGGTTTTTTGTTAAACAAATTTAATATTTTACTGCTTATTTGTACAGTGCCATTTTAATTTTGATTCTTAAACAATTGAAAGTTAAAGAGGCAGACTTGTGAGGCACTAAAATGTTATTTTAAATGTCTTAAAACTTATCACTATATTTGCCTCATTAAATTACAAACAATAAAAGTAAATTCGTTTAAAAATATACTCAATAAAACAGTAAAACAATAATTGCTGTAAATAACAATAATGTTAAAATTTATCTGATCACAATTGCGTATTTTATTAGTCATATTTTTTTTTGTTTTTGGAAAAAATCACGAACTGTCTGAACGGTCTGATCTGAACTATTACATCACAATACAAAATCATAAAATTATCAATACTAACATACTTTGAATAAAATACTCAATCTCATAATTAATTTATTTACATAAACTTTTTAACAGGCTATTCAATTCACTTATCACAGATCTCTACAGAGATAATCTTCAGTCTTAATGCTCTCAATCACTAAAATCTGCGATAACTTTTGATTGAGAGGAGCTATAGAGAACCTTGCAAAACATTCCGCGCAGAAAAGTGAACTGAAAATTTCCAAGACCGGTCGTCCGGAGATGGCATAAAGAAGATTATTGATCTTAATAATTCACACATGGCATTTGTATAGACTGGAGATGAGTCTCAAAATAGCGTATGAGTATTTTGTGGTAAGAGTCACATGGAATTAATTGAAGAGCAAAAATTGTAAATATAAACATGATATGTTGTTAAAAGAATGCAATGCTTTGCATAAAAATAGCTTGAGATTGCTACTTTTCCCCCCACTGAACTTGAACGTATTTTGATTGTATTGATTCTTTCCACAAGGTATAATAACTTGTAAAAACACAACTTTTAAGAATCCCGTAAGAAAGGCGAGTTTTTTCCCCATGAATAAGAACAATTAGCATTTGCTTCGTATCTCACCTGGATTGCTCATATTTGGAAGATTCATCGAAATGATTTTATATGACTCTTTTACACTCGAAATTTTCATGACTTCCACTCTAAAATGGCACTTGCCTTCAACTGAGCGGCGATTTTATAACAATTCTGCTTCCTCTAAACAAACAAATGAAAATATTGCTTCGCCTTATCACTACAGAAAGCTGGATAGAAACATATTGAATGAGATTACAATTTTTTTTTCGTTCGACTTCCACCTTCTCTTTAATCGTTTCCTTATGTCACCAATTCTCGCAAATTTATTGTTACTTCGTTTCTTCTATTTTGCAAGTTCATGCTATTAGTTTAAAACACATTTTACTACAATTTTCCTTTCAGTCGTCTTATCAATTGAATTTTAAGGCTTATGAAAATGTAGTAAAAAAAAGTTTGTTGGAAAACATTCACAACTCTACAAATCATTTCATTAACTTAATTGTTGATAAGCGAAGACGGTAACAAAAATGATTGATTACAGCGGAAAGAGATGAAAAAAATGATTCTTTTAGAACCTCAAAGACACACGAATTTATTTGGGGCCAATTACAAGTCAATAGAGAGGCATTAAAAATGATTTGTAAGCAAAGATTCAATCTTATTTTGAAAAATATTGCCACATTCGCTCCCGATAATTGACTTGTCAGACACTCTTTTGGCCATACAATACTCTTTAACCGCGAAGCGGAGGAAGGAACATACGAGTTAGGTGAATAGGTCAAATCGTTCATGAGGGGTTTGTCATTGTTAAATGCAATTACATACTTTAAAAGAAATAATATTGTAACGCTCTATGTTGAAAGTACAGTAAACTCTCTCTTAATCGGGCATTTGGGGCAAAATGTCATACAAATTATCGATAGATTTGGGCGTCAGTCATTGTAAATTTCACAATAAGCGCTCAATTATAAAGGCTCATGATAAAATAAGAGAAACTACAGCGAATTTGAGCAAATTTGCTTCATAATTAAACATGAAAATTGTCAACAAAATTTTTCGCCAAATTGAAAATGAGCCGATTGAGCGATAGCCCACTGTACTGTCAAAGTTCCTCAAATATAAATGCTTGAGCGGTATACAGGCTGAGCCAATTCAGGTCATAAGTTTCTTACTGGGGGAAGCTTTCAAACTTCGAACAGTTCAATTTTCCCACTTTCCTCTAATGCATCTGACCATTTTTCGGGAAATTTGTGACTTAATACTAGGTTTTAAAAGCAAATAGTATTATGGTAGCTGAGATTCTTTACAGGGGACCTCGAAATACGCAACTCGGGGTCCTTGCATATCAAAATATTTAAAGATTCGATTTGGAGTTGAATTTTGGTGGTAAAGAATCGCGTTAAGCAAACCATTCTGGGTGACAGAAACGGATAATATTGACTCGACGTGATCCTTTACCCCCAAAATTCAATTCAAAATCGAATTTTCATGCATTCCGAGTTTCAAGTACTCCAAGATTGCCTCTAAAGAATCTCAGCTACCATAAGCTTATCTGGGCTTATCGCTAGCCATTTTCTATTTTAAATAGTTTGGATACAAAAGGCCAACAAAAGAAAAAGAAAATTCATTGAAATTAGTTAATAAACATTGAAGATAGAGTCCGGTCAATTTCGGTATAGTAAGGTTCGGAGTACAGTGGGTTGGATTAAGGACGGATGAAACCGATGGGACCCATTGTTAGAAAGATCTCGATCACAGATACAATATAAAGTAAAATTTCATCTAAATCTTTTCATAAAAACTCACAAAAAATGGTCAAGACATTTTCGGTTATATCCCAGATCAGGGAACATCGAGGGAGGAAAGGAGTGCGACCCACCGTTGGAAGGGTCTCGACCTAAGCTACAATATACCAAAATTTAAAGAAAAAGCATCTTCTAGTTTTCGAAATATACGAAATTGAAATTTTGAAAATCGATTTTTCGATTAATCGGAACTTCGATTTAATCGAATGCAGTTGGGGTGTTAGAATGCTTGTAGTATTTCGAGTATTTCACGAGGAATTTCTAAATCCTGACAATTAAAACCAGAGATATGGCCGTTTGAAAATTAAATTTTTGACCTCTTATAGCTCGTGTCAGGGGGGTCGCGGAGGATCAAGTTTTTTTTTTTTTAAATTGAAAGCTCTTAGGCCCAGCTACAACGTACCAAAATTTGAACCCGATCGATGCTATACAGTCTGATTTATTTAAAAACAAAATTTGGGGTGTTCCAAAATGGCGGAAGCCCCCACTTCCGGGGGTGAGGATGGATCTGACATCACATACTTCTAGCCCTTCTAGCCCCCTGTCGACATTTAACCTTTGCCGAAAATCGCTTTGCCGAAAAATCTGGTGAGGTCAGATTTCACATCGGACCACAAAAGCTGATTAGTAAAGAATCTCAACTAAAATTTTCGATAAAGCATAATAGGGTTTCAAGATACAGTAGAAGTAGAGTCTCTAAAATCTGAATCTCTCAAATTCGAACGACTTTTGGAATCGAAATGTCAATTGTGGGGTTATGTTAAAAAATTCATATTCTGGCTGAATAAAAAAGAATATTTAGGTGCTTCTTCCTGAATATTTACATACATTTTGAGCGAAGAAAATTAAAAAGAAGTTCGTCACTACGGAGATTTGTAAGAAAGTACAGGAATTTGATTCAAAGTACAATTTAACCCATTCCTTACCATGGTATTATAGATCATACGCAAATTGAGTGATTTTTGATGATTTATTCCTGGGCAATTTTTATCCGAATTGCTCTCGGGATTTTTTTATGGATGGATTTTTAGTAACTTTAATTCTTCAATTACTTGGGAAAAATGGTCCGACAGAGATGAAAATACATTTTGTTATTGTTTTCTTGCTTCGCGGAAGGTCATGCAAATTTTTTTTCTCAAAATGGCGGACACAAAATTCGACATCCCGTCGAATTTGTTCAAATTGGCCTTCATCCTCTTTTCTAATTTGAATTCTAGTTGCCAATTTGTTTTATTGGATAGTTACTCTACCTAAATCAATAGAGTATGTAATGAATTAAGGCACTTAATTTAAATTCAGCGACCGTTAAGACGTGTGTTTGACAGGGGCTACCCGCGCCCCCATAATGGATAATTTTTTTTCTTTTCAAAAAAATTCAGTTGTTAATCTATAGGAAACTAATCCCAAAATATGAACTTTTTATGTCAAGTATTTCTGGTAAATTGACTGAATGGGTTAATCTCACATAAATTTCATTAGTTTTGAAAAATTCGTTCAAATTTGGGAGGTGAGAAATGTCAAAAATACGCCCCGAGTGTTTGAATTTTAATCCCGGAAGGCGAAAATTTGCGAAACAAGCACCGCTCGTTTTCGTCATCAAAGATGCACCAAACATCTACTCTGTGCGTTTGAGACCGATCAGACCAAATTGTTCATTACAATAGGTGTGATCGGTGAATTAGTACTTTATTAGAACATTAGACTTACTAATACAAAAGTATTTTTGAGATACATAATTAAGTTACGAGTTTGAGCATTTCGCAAAGCTGGAGCCCTTTGTTAATTTTTTAGTCCACTTTTTCATAATCAAATCATTCTGCGAACTTTGCCCAAATTAACCTTTTCACAAATAAAAAAGTCAAAACAAACAAATTGTATTTCGTTTGTAAAATGATTGACCTCCTCATTGAGAATTCGTCCAACACACATTTAGAATAATGATTGTGAATAATTTGAACATTTTTTTAACTTACCCATTTCATTGTAGACTCCCATAGCCGAATCACTATCACTTGTTCACTAAAATTGTTGTGACTAATTTTATCACGTCAAATTAAAAAAAAACACTAAATATTCCAGCAACGATTAAATGGCAAACATTTCGCTGTTCCTAATTTTCTTTGGTGTCCAAACTGGCTTCCTCCTCTTCCGAGACTGGCTCAGCTAATCTTTGGTAGTTTATTGTGCTGTGAAAAAGTCAGAATGGGAGATATTGTGAGACTCGTGAGGAAAAAAAAAAGTTCACTTATCTCAAACAGCAGTTTCTTTACATTTCAAGCATTTATTGCTACATATTTCTGCGATAAGCGTATTTAATGTGACAAATACGTTTAAGTGCATTTTTAAGTTCGACTTCAATGATAAAGTTCGATTTTAGGTGACCCTTGAAGACTTCTTAGAAATTCATCAATTTAATAGACAGTTGCCACAGGATTAGATTAGAGTCTATTAAACCCACATTATTAAACCTATTTTATTTGCCAATTGAGGGTTTAATTTATTAAACACGCGATCTTGAACAAATATCGCAGATATTGCAATTTATTCGAAAGATAAGGTTGAAAATAATCAAATAAATGTTGTATGTAAACATTGTACGTTTAAAATGAATTAATCTTGAAATTGTTTTTTCTCAATTCTAAATTTAAAATTACGAATTTTAAATAAATTTTTATTCTATTAAAAACCCGTCAAATCATTATTCTACCTGCCGATTTTACTCTGAGGTTTTTTGAATTTTAACGGTATATTCCAGTGTATTCAGAGAAAATCTACAGATTTTCGGTAGAATTTCTGCCGAGAAAATCGGCATAGTGTCCATTACTTCACAAAAATATTGTTGATTTATGTAGAAACTGTAGGAGTTATAAAGAAAATGGTATGTTCTGCTTAACAAGCATTACCGATTAAACATTTTAAATAAGTAAAAAGATGCGAGCAACAATACTAATTTTTTAAAAATCGCCCATGGAATGATACAAAAACACGAAATTTAGGTCGATACTCTGCTTAAAGTTTTCACTTCACTTTTCTCTACTTGTAACACGGCGTCGCAGAATTCTTTATTTTATATAAACACCGTGATATCACAAAAAATAACTCTATTGAATTTTGCAAACTTCAGTGAAAAATTTTTCCATCTCTTCTGACACATCTTGTCTGGAAAGTCTGGAATGTAGAAAAAATCTACAGAAAATCAGCAGAATATCTACAGAAATTCGTCAGAGATTCGTCAGAAAATCTGCCGAAATATTCTGACGAATTTTGTCCCAAGCCCAAATAAAATTCGTAAGAATATCTACAGATATTATCTGCAGATATTCTGTAGATATCTTTAAGATTTTCTCTACAGAAATCTTAAAGATACCTGCAGATATTATTTGACGGGAAGCTTTGAGATTAATCCGGGATATCATAGAAATCATATTGAAAATATCTTAATGCAGCTTTATCAAAAAGACTCCTATCACGTAATTCCCGGTAATTATAGAGGCTTTTGATAAATTACGATCATAGATTAATTAATACGTTTTTACTTATCTTTATTCTACTTTCCCGGAAGTGCCCACAAAAGCAGAAATATATTGCAGAAAATTCGGAATATTTAAACAATTTGCATTGACACTTTCAAGGTTTAATTTTTCCTATCGATTCAATCCAATTAACTAATAAAAATTTAACTATTTTCATAAAAACTAAACAACTTGACCTATTCACTAGCGCAATTACTAGCGAAATGTAAATTTTGCTGAATTATTTGCATGTTTGTTCTACAGAGAAAATTCAATGAAAAACCATGGCAAAAGAGGGAGGAAGCAGCAAAACTACTAAATAAATAGTAAATACTCAAAGAAAATACTTACAGTATTATAGGTATAGTATTGATGCCCTTACTAGGCCCACACCTGTGTTTCTATTATCTACATAATTATTTTATTTAACACAGAAAAATGGCAAAATAATTGAATCGCGTTTTTCAGAGGATAAAGGAAAAATCGCCGTTTGACATTTTCACCGATACACAAACACAAATACATTCAAATAAACTTGGTAACCCAGTAAATATGCCATCTACGTATTGAAGTTACGGAATATTAATGGACATAGCAAGGACAAATCGTGGGAAACTTCAATTCATATACCATTATCAAACAATAATTGAATTGATAAACCATTCGGTCAATGTTCTAGAAATACTGAGGACAGAATATTTTCATCTTCAGTTCATATTTTGGAATCAGTTTCTTACAGATTAAAAATGTTTTTTTTTTTTAAGAATTTGTTTATCATTGGGTCGCAGGGAGGGGAGCTGTTGTCAAACATGCGTCATAATGGTCCCTGAATTTAATTTTTTTACACAAATTCTTTTCAAACTCTATTGATTTATAAATAAAGTAACTGTCCAAGAAAACAAATTGGCAACCAGAAACCAGAAATCACATCAGAACAGAGAATGAAGGTCAATTTTAACAATTCGATGGGAATGGGATATCAAATTTTCCGCCCATAATTTTAAGGAAAAACTTTGCATGACTTTCCATGAAGTAAGAAAAGAACAACAAAGTGTATTTCCATGCTTCCCAAGCACTTGAAAGACTAAAGTGAAATAAATAATTCGAAATTACTCAATTTGCATATCGGCTTGTCAGAATATATGTCGAACAACTCGATTTTTTACAAAAATCGTTTCATTCGCTTTTTGGATGCTTCTTGACCCTCTACCTTCCCTGTGATTATTATACTTAAAAGATAAAATTTTCAAAGTTATAGGGTTTTTAAATCTCAAAAATTCTATATTATGCATGTAAAATCTCAGCTTCAAATCGCTATCCTGTAAAATTTGCCTACTGCCAGTTATTCGTTTCTTATTCTGAATGAACGATATGACGTGTAATCCGATTGTAAGGAAAAGGATGAAAAGGCAAAATAATACTACAAAAGAAAACAATTTTTAATTAAAATGTTACGAATATTTTTTTTATTAATTGTAATTGAGAGTGTATCTTGAAGAGGCTAGAGGTTGAATATGACTCGCGATTTTTTTAGGAAAAAGAAATGTCCGAAATTCTTGAAATTTTTGGTTTTATTTATAATGCATAATACTTAAAAAAAAAGACCAAAATGCCGTTTTACTTCAATTTTAAGTTTAAAACATAATTTCAAGATTAATTTTCTATTTTATGCTTAAGTAATAACACTCACGTGGAGAGAGTTTTATTAACTTTTTCTTTTTGTAGAAAATTTTGCACACTGCTTTCGCATTTTACACTGTATACGAGTAGACTATATGGTACTGTACGTACATGCACTGTAAGAGTTCTATAAATTTTCTGAGGGTCTCGTGAAACGAAAAACAATTGAATATTTGCTTTTTGTTGAATATGTGCACTGGGAATTTTATGCTAACTTGGTATTCTACGTGATTTTTCAATTTAGGTTTTAAAATGATAAATAAATTTTTACATTAAAAAATAACATAAAAAATTGTTGCGAATAATTAGTTTTTTTATAATTATTCGCGCCAAATAAGAGGGTGAAAGATGCTGCGTGCTTACTGGTGGAAAATTAATGTAGGGATAGTCGTTCTCCACCTGAAATCGTTATAAAATTAATCAATTTTAGCTTAAGATAAAATTGTTTTATCTTAAGCTAAAATTCATGCGAGCGCCACAAATACATGGGGCCTAAAGTGTAAGGCCAAAATTGAAATCTGCAGAATTGGCTTCTGTGCGAAAGCATGAAGATCGATTGCTCGAGTCTTTCTGAAGACTATTTTTTTGATACTAGACTGTGAGGCAAATTAATCGCCCCGTTCTCCCCCCTTCCCTCTTCAGTACGGAAGTGTGAAGGCAAATAGTTGCCCCTTTCCCTCACGAGATTGTGCAGGTGAAATATTGCCCCTCTCTCTCTCTCTCTGTGAGGCTTCTGGAAGCCCGTTATCCCAAAAGTGGAAGAGTGTCGATTGATTGTTTGGCTCCGTCGATCAGGCAGGACAGAGTGTGTTGGCAAACGACATAGTTGCCCCGCTCTCTCCACTGAAATTGATGGTGTGTGGCTTTGCAAGCCCCGTTATCAGAATAAGAGGATTGCTGGCAATTAGTCACCCCATCCTTCTCACTCCAGAGCAGCGTGGGGCATCTCTGTGTTCTAGCAGGCTGGTGAAGTATTAAGGCTCTGTCCTTACTGGAGATCACATTGTTCATCACGTTGGAGGAATACAAGCCCATAGCAGAGCAGGTGGAAGCTCCCAGGGAGCCCCCCATAACATCCGGAAAGAACGGACCAAACGGACACCTCCTGTATCCCACCTTCCATAAAAAGGTTGGGAAGACCACTCCAGCCAGTCGACGTCGAGAACGGCGTCGCCTTCAGGCAGTTCGAAGAGCCCAATTGGCATTACCAGCAGGAACGGTGAGAGCTGCAGAGAGGAAAAAGGCTGCAGAGGAGCGTCGTCGCCAAGTGGCTGCTTTGATACGAGAGGAAGATCTGGGATTTCCCCCGTCACCGGATTTCCCAGGGGAAGAGTTCGAAAGGTGTTTGTTGAAGGAGGAAGAAGCCAGAACCCCAAGAGCTTCGTGGCAGGTGGTTTTACCCCCCGAAGTAACGACACTCGCTGAAGAAAGCCCCTCAAGTGCGCTCTTGAGTGAGGTAGCTCAGGTCGGTTGGTCGGGCCCCTCTCCATCTTCTTCTTTGGAAGAGTGCTGGCCCTCTTCAGATGACGAAGGTGAAGACAACAGACCATTTAAGGAAGGAACCAGAGGAACCTCATGCGACACCTGTTTCCAGTTCTCCCCGCTTCTCTCGGACTGGGAAAGGGCCAAATACCGTCTGCTCCACAGTAATTTGCAGAAGGCGGCATCAGAGGGACAACCAGCGCGATTGGTGTCAGTCGCCGGCGTCCCAGAAGCCCCCCCTTGCCAAGCGTCGGGAGATCGTAGAAAGACTCCGTTCGGCCTCCAACTCCGGGAGTTTGAGAGGGAGATCCCCTTGGAACCCACCGAAGCAGCCCGGGATCCCCGTCTCATTACCAGACCTGAGGGTCCTGTTAACCCTTAGAGCGTTGGAGAGAACGGGTATGAGGAGGAAAACGGCGTCACAGAAGCGCCGAGAGAGGAGGAGGAGATTGGCGCTTGCCAGAGAGGAGAAAAATTGAATTTATAAATGTACCACATGAAAATTTATTGAAAAGTTTATAGAAAAATGTTGAATTAATTTAAATAAATTGAAGTGAAGAAGTTAGTTAAGTTAATCCCTTCTTTGAGTTCACTATCCGTCGTCTTTGGCATACAATTTCCGGAGTGTGGGATATCACCCCCTTCAAATTTGTAACAATATTGAACTAGTGAGTAGGGTAAAGTGATATAATTTGGAATTAGTGTTACAAGTTGGACAATTCGCCGGTACAAGTTGGACATGGCTTTATTCTTGATAAATACAATACAAAATCTGTTTTTAAGCACAAGGAACTGAATTATAAAATTAGAGCATTAAAAATATACAAATAAAAATGAAGTACTAAATTTATCAAGACAAAAAGCCCTGTCCAAATTGTACCATTATCCAACTTGTACCACTGTCCAACTTGTACCACGTTACCCTAGTTATAATATTTTCTCTGACGAGTAATGGAAAAATTCTGCAAAACCACTTCAAAGTTAGGCATTTTCGTTGAATTTTACATTTAACCAAAAGCAGTGAAAATATTGAAAATCTTCCCAGTCGTAGTGATAAGTACTCTAACTCATGAACTCTATACTTTTCTTTTTCAAGTTTGTCCGCTAAATAATTTTATTAATTTTGATAAGAAATTACTTTTTTGGATATCTAACATTGATACTGTGGGGGTCTCAGTGGCACAATAGCCAAGACCGTTGGTTCTTGGGCGGATGAGATCTCTGGCTCGACTCTCACAGTTGTGAGTTTGAGTCCCACCCGGTGCAAAGGTCTGAATGTTTAGAAAAAGACATTTTCACTGTGATATAACTTAATAAAAATGCACCGCCTCTGCCCAAAAAACTCCGAGAGCATGGAAGAAGCATTCACATCACGGGGAAGGCGCTTCTGGGCGGTCTACACATGGACTTAGCGGATTCTGTAAAAAGTATTCCGACACGATTAATAATAATAATTGATACTGTTTTTTATGGAAATTATAAAATATGTTACTCTGTACTAAAAATTCTTTTTATTACTGAATACTAACTTCACTAACTTCTTTTAAAACAACGGTAATCTAATTTAAGTTAACTTAAAATTAGTTTCCCTTCGGGAGACATTTACTCCTGATTCCGAACTGATCATAATTCAGTAGTGATCAGAATTATTAAAAAAAATTATTAAGGAGTTATTATTTCTTACTGTTATTTTTTAAACAAAATTAAACTTCTTTGCTTTTTTTAATTGACTTATAACCGAAGCATTTCTGGGTATTATAATTTAATAATCGCCCTAATTTAATTTAATAATTGGCCTTTTCTGTAATTTCGTCGATTACTATAAAGTCACATAATGCCCTAAAGACACTTACGAATTAAGCCAAAGGACAGTTTAACGTAATTAAATATTTAATCAAAATAATGATTGGATTACATTTCCATAAGTTTCTGACTAAATTCGTCTCTCGGCTTAATTCGAGACACGGTTTAGTTTAGTTAGTAGGTAAGTGATAGGAATTTAGCCTTATCTTATTTTTGATTATAAATACGTTAAGCCGGCTCTCGGCTAAAGTCCTAAGTGTGCCTAGGAGGAGGACATAAGTGAACGTTGGAAAACATGCTATTAGCAAGCCAGCGAAATCATTGTTTTTAGTATTTCAAAAATTAAAAAAAAAATTATTTGAAAGATAATGAAGATTTAAATAAGGAAAAGGCTTTTACTATTAGTTGTTATTTTTAATAACTAAAACTGTTAGGAAGTGCCAGAAAGAAATTAGTAATAGAGTAGCTTAGCAGAAAATGAAGAAGATTTTGTATTGCTGCAAGTAATATAACGCTTATCACGAGAGTTTTTAAACCTAAACCATGGCTATTTTCTCAGAAATTTTATTAAATTCACTTTGCTTTGTGAAACGATTCCAATCCGACAGCCGTAAAAATTTAAAAAATAGAGAAATGTGGAAGACGAGGAGGAGTTCACTCAGCTGTGTCGTACGACAGTCCACCACCCTATCCTATTCCAAAATATTTTATAGGGTTCCCTCGATGAAAAACATCGACTGTCGCTGTCGCGTTGACATTTTCTGAGGAAAATTTTGCCTTTTCATTTTGTGCTTCGCTTTTTGTTGCATTTTCCACGTCCTCCAGTGAAATATGTGTGTTATTTTAGTGGTAAATCCTGTGAGAGAACTGTACTGAAGCCAGTGACAAACGTTTCAAGTGATTTCGTGCAGGCAGGAAGGCGGAAAAGGGTGTGTGAAAATTGTGGGCTGATTCTACTTGTGGGAGCGAAATTTCACAGTTTAATTGGAGCAGTTTTTGTGAGGAACAAATTTTTTTTTTGGCTGGGAAAAAAATGGAGCGAGAGGGCCTTTCCAATAACCAGATGGAGATGGTGTTGCAGTTTCAGGATTTCACGGGGATTGAGGACATCAGTGTCTGTCGGGATGTCCTCACACGTCACATGGTAAGATTCTGGTCAGATCCCGAGGGGTTTCTCAATACAAAATTGCATTAATTTTAATGGGATAAAGTGCAGAAATGCAAATGAAACACAATTGAAACATAATACACTGAGAAAAATTGATTACGAAAGTTAGGTGTAGATTTAATTTTGCTACCCAGAAAGAAATATTTTAATAATCGATTTAAGTTAGTTCGTTGTAAAAAGAAAAAGGCCTGTCCCGATAACAAAAGTCTAGCAACATATCCCCTGGAATATTGCACAGACACGGGTTACAGGCCTAGGGAACTAGGGACCTTAGGGAGGAACGTCAAAAAGACATTCTTTGATGAGATTCTTCCAAAGTTTTTGTTGAAATCCTTTAAAATCTCCATTTAAAAACCGAACTGTCATTGCTAGATTTACTTGAACCTAAAGAAAGCAACCTGAAGTTACCTAAGATCTGATATAAAGCCCCTAAACTCCAAATTTCAACAAGAAAACAGTTTATTGCTTGATGGAGAAACCTTTTTGGGACAAGAATTTTCTATAGGTTTGTAAAGCCTGAATACTGAGTATTTTCTATTTAGTGGGACCTGGAGGTTGCTATTCAGGAGCAACTGAATATTCGCGAAGGTCGTCCTTCGGTGTACGCAACAGAATCCCGACCGCCTCAGGTGATAAATGACAGGTACTTGCAGCATGTCTTCTCGTCCGCCTCCAGCTCAAACAGCCCACCGTCCGGTTTCACGGGCCTCATCAGCTATTTCATCAACAACGTGTTCAGTTTCTGCTACAATACAGTGTCCTCCCTGGTTATGGCATTCCTCAATCTCTTCAAGAGCAACGAGCGTATCGTTACAGATCCCCTTCGGGATGTACTCAGTTTTATCGATGTCTACAAGGAAAAGTATCCCGTCCATCCAGTCTTCTACCATGGCACCTACGCTCAAGCACTCAATGATGCCAAGCGAGAGCTAAAATTCCTCTTGGTCTACCTACATTCCGAGGGCAAGTCCGAGGCAGATAGTTTCTGTCGAAATGCCTTGTCTGATTCTCAGGTCATTGCCTACATAAATCGCAATATGCTCTTCTGGGCCTGCGATATTGCCTCACCGGAAGGCTATCGTGTCTCACACTCTATCAATGCCCGAACCTATCCAATAATGGTGGTGGTAGGAATGAGGTGGAACAAGATGATTATTATGGGACGCATGGAGGGAGACTGTAGTGCAGAGGAGCTCCTACGACGCCTTCAGACTGTTGTTACGGATAATGAGGTGTACTTGAGTCAAGCGAGGGCGGATCGATTGGAACGGAGTCTGACACAGTCACTGCGGAAGCAGCAGGATGAAGCATACGAGCAATCCCTGAAGGCGGATCAAGAGAAGGAGCGACGGAAGCAGGAGGAGAAAGAAGAGCAACTGAGGCGACAACAAGCCATCGAGGCTGAGAAGCAGGCTGAAGTGGAGCGCAAAAATGTAAGTTTACTTATTTTTAAGCAATGGCGAAGCAAGAGAAAGCTAGTGATAAGCCTAGATCAGCGTATTGTAGGTGAGATTCTTGACGTGAACAAAACCCGGATTGTATGTAAATTCGATTTGGAACAAAAATGAGACATTGGCTTCAATTCTGACTGAGATCAAAATCAAGAAAATTCAAGATCTTGGTATTCTGAAATCAAAAAATCAAGATCAAGATGTCAAATCTATCTTGATTCTTGGAATCTTGAAATCCAAGACACAAAGTCTTTGATGTGGATACCAAAATTTGCAATTCTGAAAACAATATTTCAAGATATCAAGACGTCAAATTTCTTGTTTTCTTAAAATAGGGTTGAGTCAGTACTTTTTCGCCAGTAAGCACTTTTTCGCCACCTACAAAAAAATCACTTTTTCAGGGAATTATGAGCTCATGGAACTACGACATAACTATTACTTCATAACCTCTAGTCCAACGGATCAGAAAACCATAACTGGTGCTCCACCGACTAGATTATTTGCAAGTTAATTGAAGAAATTGTCGACAAGGTGAACAGTCACCAAAAAAATATGGAGTTCTTAATAAACTTGTCAACGCTCAGACAAATTGTCTTGCAATATTTTATGTTTTTGCAGTACTGTATTTGATATTTTTTCACTGAAAGTCACTTTGTTATTAACTAAGCTTCGCTCTAATATCATTATTTAATAATGTTTTCCAAAAAAATAAAAAAATACGGATGTGGTGAAATAGGGCTTACTTTTTTCGGTTGTGTAAGTACTTTTCGCCACTCATTTTTCCAAGCATTTTACAAGTGGCGCACCTTGCGGAATGTAGTTGAAACAGACGTAACTGTCAAACGATTTTTGTCGCAAACAAAAAATGTGCAAAAAATCATTCGAAATACTCTAATAATTGTCTAATATAGGTGTTGAATAAGAAAAGTACTGTGCAATGTACTTTTGCGGGTTTTCGAAAGCTTCTGTTTCTTAAAAATCAATCAAAAACAAGTGGCGAAAAAGTGCTTACACAGTGGCGAAAAAGTGTTTACAAAGTGGCGAAAAGTACTGAAACACGCATTGTTGCAGGAAATGTATTTTTTCAAGTAGATGCCCAAAAATTCCCGAAAAGTCTCCTGGTTCATTAGAGAGACAATACTTCAAAGCACTTGTACAGAAAATTTCTTTTTATTTCGACAACAATTGTAAGAATTACAAGGGCACAAGACCTCAAGGTGGCGAAAAGGGCTTACTCTACCCCAATTCAAAGAACCTCTTGGAGGTGCTTGGAAGTTTCAAGATACACTGAGAAAAAGAAAGAGGGCACGATTAACATTTTTTCCTCAGAAATTTAACACTTTTTAGGTGTGAAAATTAGATCAACATTTTGTAATGTTCATTTTACACCTTTTTAAGGGTAAAATTAACATGAAAAGGGTAACTTTAACACCCAATAACCTAAAACGGGTAATATTTACACCGATTTTGGATCAATACTGCAAGGTAAAATTAACATTTCCAGAGTGTTATTTTAACTTATTCGGATTTCTCTCAGTGTAAAAACAATTTGAAGAGTTTCGTATGGAAATGACTATTGATGAGGAATATAGGAATATTTCTGTAAGAGATGGTACAAAAGGTACAAAAAGAGTATTACTTTGAAAAATACTATATTTGAGCTTGTATTAATCGAAATGGTACGTATTTCTACACTGAGAGAAATCCGAATAAGTTAAAATAACATTCCGGAAATGTTTATTTTACCCTGCAGTATTGATCCGAAATCGGTGTAAATATTATGCTTTTTAGGTGTATTAAGTGTAAAAAAAAGTGTAAAATTCACATTAAAAAATGTTGATATATTTTTACACCTAAAAAGTGTTAAAGTTCTGAAGAAAAAAAGTTAATCACACCCCCGTTTTTTCTCAGTGTAGATGTACATAGCGAAGTACGCCACCCTGAGGATGGCAGTTCTTGGATTGTCACAGGTTACAAGTTTGGTTTGCACTTCCTGTACTCCCGTTTATGGCCTCTCATTTATTCTTTAATACGTCCTATAATTAATTTTCCTAATTTATATGACGAAATTTCAACAAATTCAACAGAGATAAATGACAGAAGTGACGTTTTGTTACGTGTGGAAATATTGAAATCTTGCCCCGTCAAATAATATCTGCAGATATCTTTAAGATTTCTGTAGAGAAAATCTACACCTCTACAGAATATCTGCAGATAAATTCTGTAGATATTCTTACGAATTTTATTTGGGCTTGGGACAAAATTCGTCAGAATATTTCGGCAAATTTTCTGACGAATCTCTGACGAATTTCTGTAGATATTCTGTAGATTTTTTCTACATTCCAGACTTTCCAGACAAGATGTGTCAGAAGAGATGGAAAATTTTTTCACTGAAGTTTGCAAAATTCTATAGAGTTATTCTTAGTGATATCACGGTGTTTATATAAAATAAAGAATTCTGCGACGCCGTGTTACAAGTAGAGAAAAGTGAAGTGAAAACTTTAAACAGAGTGTCGACCAAAATTTCGTGTTTTTGTATCCATTCGATTGGCGATTTTTAAGAAATTAGTATTTTTGCTCGCAGTTTTTTTACTTATCTAAAATGTGTACTCGGTAATGCTTGTTAAGCAGAGCATACAATTTTCTTTATAACTTCTACAGTTATAACTTCTACAGTTTCTTCATAAATCAACAATATTTTACTCGGTAATGCTTGTTAAGCAGAGCATACAATTTTCTTTATAACTTCTACAGTTATAACTTCTACAGTTTCTTCATAAATCAACAATATTTTTGTGAAGTAATGGAGGTTATGCAGATTTTCTAGGGAGAAATTCTGCCGAGAATCTGCAGATTTTCTCTGAATGTACTAGAATATACCGTTAAAATTCAAAAAAACCTCCGAGTAAAATCGGCAGGTAGAGCAATGATTTGACGGGTGGTTTTCATCTAAGGCATTTTAAGTTCCACAAATACTTCGCGTCAGAATACGAAATCTTGATTTTGGAAATATTTGACAGCTTGAAATTTTTATCTTGATTTTGGTGTCAGAATTGAAACCATTTTATACAGCAATTTTGGAACAAATTTCTGAGAATTTGCAAACTATTCATTTAAATCCAAATATCTAGAATGTAAAGGAACTGACAGAAAGATGATAGTAAAGTGCGTGAAAATTCGATTGTGTGTTGAATTTTGGGGGCAAAGAATCGCGTCGAGCCAATTTAATCCATTTCGACTGACAAGAACAGTTTATTCGACCACTGAGAAAAAAAAACGGGGATGCGATTAACTTTTTTTCCTCATAACTTTAGCACTCTTTAGGTTAAAAAATATATCAACATTTTTTAATGTTAATTTTACACCTTATTAAGGGTAAAAATAACATGAAAAGGGTAACTTTAACCTATAATACATCTAGAAAGCATAATATTCACACCGATTTCGGATCAATACTGCAGGGTAAAATTAACGTTTCAGGAATATTATTTTAACTTTTTCGGATTTCTCTCAGTGACGCGATTCTTTATGCCTTCAACAAACCTTTTAGATTAGGAAAATTTCATGAAGTCGAAATTGGAAACCCTTTTTTTTTCTTACACGTTTTGCGTATGTGTGTCTCATTTTTTTGCTCTCTAAATTAGATTGAGCTAAATTGGATTTGGTGTGATGTTCAAAAGAAGAAGAAGAGTGCGAGAGAATAACATAGTCATATGTAAAACGTCTGAGAAAGAAAGTGAGTCGAATTTCAACTTCATGAAATTTTCCTGATCTAAAAGGTGTGCCGAAGCCATTACCCCCAAAATTCAACTCATAATTGAATATACACGCATTCCGACTTGCAAGCACCCCGAGTTTCACGCATTTCGAGATTGCCTGTAAAGTATCTCAAGAAGGGACTCGAGTCATCAAATTCGGAAAAATCTGTGGCTTTGCTCAAACACGCAGAAAGTCATCAAATGAAACGTGGCGTGAAATGACAGTCGATAGTATCGAAAATAAGTTATCATGTCACTCTAGCCTTTGAATTGCAATTGTGTTAATTAGGTTTTAATAGTTCCGGAACACCTTCTTGATTACTTTTCTTATTCTTCTTTTGAACATCACACCAAATTAAATTTAGTTCCGACCAATTTTGAGTCCGAAAGAATGTTTTTAGAAAGAAATACTGATATAAAAGACAAGGTATATCGGAGGCATAAAAGTTTTTGTGAAAGAAAAGTACTTTTAACCTAATTTTGCACAGCAATTTTTAGATTTTGCATCCACCTCGTATTTTAGGTCAGGAAAAATGTTTGAAACCAAAATTCCCATTCTGTGCTGTCTTAAACGTTTTTCATATGTCTATCCCTCCTTTCGCACTCTTCTTCTTCTTTTGAACATCACTATAAAGTCCAATTTAGTTCAATCATTGCCGCTCTGAATATGGATAGGAAAGTGAGCGTGTATCTATTAAAAATTGACTTAATTTCGAGTAAAAATCACTGAAGACTACTTGCACATGAATCACAGAATCAAGTTTTATCGATTTCGAAGCCCGATTTAATAACTTTAAGACCCATTTTCGAAGTATAATATCGGAGTCCATTTGACAATTCAAAATTAGGTTATGTTTCGTTTCTTTTAGCGATTTTAACCATTTCTTGGACTGTTTTTACTAATTTTTCATCACTATATGTTAAAAAATCACTTGTTTTAAGTAATTTAAATGTTATTTTTTCACAAAAATTTAAGAAATTAGCGGAAAACTAGGAAAATGTGGGAGCATCCCGTATGCAAACAACTGAGCATTCTAAAACTCGCACACTAACGCAAAACCGCATCAGTAGGCTATCATACACGCTCACTTTCCTGTCCATATTCAGAGCGGCAATGGTTCAATTAAAATTTGAGTGCGAAAGAGTGAGATGAATATATGTAATGGAAATTTTCTTGATCTGAAAGGCATGTCGAAGGTAAATTTAAATTTTGATTTAATTTAGGGTAAGTGTGCCAAATTTCGGCATAGTTGCATGCAAGCATCAAAGTCTCAAGTTTGAAATGTAATATTTTAAATACAAATTGATTTTTTTTATTCTTTCTTTTGTAAGAATGTTGCTTGGAACCTTGTAAAGAGTTTACCATCTTTATTTACTCTAAAATCATTCTGAATACATTTTAAAATGAATAAAAATATAGACATAGCTTTGGTGCCCTATTTCGGCCACCTTCATTCTCCTAGTTCTTTGCCCTTAGGGAATTCTTCAAATATCTTTTTCACGTCATCTCGTTTGTAGAAGCTACATTTTTTGTTATTCTTTTGCATTGTATAATCTCTAGAGTACGTAAAATCTATAAGTTCATGGAAATTCGAGGAACAAAAAAGGTGGCCGAAATTGCAAGCTGGCCGGAATTTGGCACACTTACCCTAGATAGAATGAAAGTGAAATAAAAATTATCGAAAATCCTTTTTTCGCAATTGAATAAAAAAAATCAAAGTTGCGATATTTTAAATTCTTCATTTGTGAAATTTTCTATGAAGAATCATTTAAAATAACTTTTTAAAATGAAAAAAAAAAGATCAAAATTGCGTCGGACCCGAGATTTGATATCGAGGTTTTTTAGTGTCAGTCTGTTACTTTGCGACTATGCTATACTTTCAATTCTAGAAAAATGTCAAGATATTGTGCTTAAAGTTTCAATGTAAGTTGATGTTCTTCCTCGTCTCCTGGGTTATTTATTTTTATGTTTCCCAAGACTTCCTGTCTGCTTCGTAAGCCATTGCTCGCCATTGTTTCCAGGGATTGGCAGATTATGTGATTTATGAAGATTTTTTCTCAGAATATTGCCCGCCTGAAAATTGATATGGCTTCAGAAGTGCCTTCAGAACCTCCAGCTGATGCTCCTGGTACTACGAGTGTGGTCTTCAAGCTACCAAGTGGAGCTCGAATAGAGAGGAGATTCTACCGAGCAGATTCCATTAAGGTCCGGTGGCTTCCGGATTGCGTTCTTTTGAAGTAGATTTTAATGCAATTTCGCTGATTTATTTATTTTTTTTTTATCAGGATGTCTACAACTTTATTTTCTGCCATCCTGCGTCTCCGGATCGTTTCGAGATCACCACAAATTTCCCGAAGCGTGTCTTGTACTCTGAAGCCAAAGGGACAGACTCCAATGCCACAATCTCGGACGCTGGACTGCAGAATCGTGAGGTGCTCTTTGTCAATGACTTGGATGCTTAGAATGGAGATGATCCTCCGTGCTGGACAATGCGAGAAGGACAACAAAATCAAACGAATTAACCTCTTGGAAGAGATTCAAAGGAGAGCAGGAATTTTGTGTGAGCACATCACAAAGCAAAATGGACGAGATATAATGCAAAAAATAGAATGTCTTTTTCTTTTCTTTGATAATGGAGAAGCGATTGTGTTTCTATGTGATACAAAATAAAAAAAATGAATAAAAAAAACTATGTAAAAAAATCCTAAATACGGAAACTCTTTAAAGATCACAGTTGAGAGCAAAAGCATAGTTTGTACTTAAGAATAAGTTTTAATCGATAAATACAAAATGAATTTTGGTGTACATTTAATGGCAGTTACTTTTTTTTTAATATTGCAAACATTTCCGGTTGGTATCAAAAGATGCTACAAAAAGTTTCCAGTCTCTGGGCAATTGACCCATTTAAAATTAGATGAGAATGTCATTAGTCGTGTTGATAGCAATGGGAGGCAAATAAATTGATCGGATTTGTGAACGGAGCTTGGATATGTCCGGATCTTCAATTTCCCGGATGAGCTGAGAGAACTGCACCAATCCTTCGCGATTCCCTGCAAATCCGTAATTTTTTATCACTTCGATCTGGATTTGCATGACAATTGGGAAGACATGCTGCATCATAGCTATCATCTCCTTTCCGGCTACAGCCTTTGCCTCTGTAATCCTCTGGGAATTCTCAGCCAGATTCACAGTCTTCAGGACGTCCATTAGAATTGACTTTCCCGTTTCGTTGGTGAAATTCGACAGGTAGGACATGCTTAGGGTGCTACAAAACAATACAGTGATGAGATTCTGCCACTCAGGTGTAAGATCTAGAAGGATTCTGGGCGTGAAAATTGATAATAAAATGGTCAGGAAGTTTCTACTGCTACTGGAATGACAATCACACTGAAAACAGCGCAGAAGTGGAAAGTAGCAGATTTAATATTCTCCACAGATGGTAGTGCCATCTGCTAAATATGTGCAGGAAAATTGGGATTTGAATAAATAAATGTAACTGATAAAATCTCTTAACTTGAGGAACTATGTTATGCTTCAGCAGCGGCTTTAGCAGAATGTTCTACATATAATGATAATTTTTTTATAGAATTTCTAAGCTTTAGTATCACAGGGTAAGTGTTCTAATTCAAAACCATTTTCAGACGCTTTAACTCTGACAGAAGATTCGACACATTAACTTCAATTTTTTTTCTGAAGAGAATTGCATAAATTTGCTCCTTGACTCTTCTCAGAATGTTACTGTTTAGTGAAAATTCTTTAGATATAATTTGAAAATTTCTTAAATACAAAAAAATATCCCCGGGGGCAAAATGATTCTATTGGTTTCACTTATAAGTGAAACCGCGACGAAAGGGTTCCAAAACCTTGTTGAGTTGCTCTTGAATGTAGGATTTGTTCTTATTCCCGGTTTTTTCTCCTTTCCCATCTGAGACAATAAGAATGCCTTTAAAAAAAAAATCATATTTCCGGTGTTTCCAATTGAAGCATTTGCAGACACTTCAGAAAAATCCTTTTTGTTTTAAAAAATCCTTTTAGGCAATTAATATTTCATTTGAAAACTTCAAGGACTGCTAACAATAAGATGGACACTTAATTTCACATGATTTTGCCAGAAATACAGGTGTCTCATGCATAGTTTGGGTACTTTTTCCTTTCTTTTAATAAATTATTATTATTTTTTTTTATTTTTTAGAATTTCCCGTGTTATTTTAACTAATATGAGACAGAAAAAAATAAAATTAATAAAATTAAAAACAAAAAACGAGAAAAATTAGTTACCAAGAAAATAATTTCCTTTATTTACTTTATTAAAAGTAAACAAATTGATTTTGAATGCATCCGACACAAAAGCTGTGCATCGACACGTTATGCATATTAGATAGACACCACTGTATTACATAAATGTGAAAAAAAAACGAATAAAAGAACAATCGCCCTATTGTGTTTTTCATTAGGAAACATGGTTGATGGATGATAAATTCGATGGTGAAAAGGTACACTTTTAATTTTTCTGAGAAATTAACAAATTAAAATTTGTGAATATGAATGGATTTTCGCTTTATTTGGAGCAAAATTAACTAAATAATGAAACTGTGGTATAGAAAATATATAAATATAATAATTTATTACTGTATTTATCATGAAAACAATAACGTTTCCATTTGGAGTAGCAAAAAGTTTCCATTTGGAACAGGCAAGGGAACAGGTTTTGAATTAGCTTAATTTACCCTACACATCAAAATTGTAAGATGATTCACCACTTTGATTGTTGCTGATATGCGCTCAAAAGCATATAGACGGTTTTTGCTCTCAGTAACTTATTTGTCTTTTACTTTTTAATAGATAAAAGTACCGTCGTTGCGGGTGACTTTGCACGTTTTTTCGCTGTTTTTCAACTTTGCTCTCTAAAAGTGGATAGATAAAGTGAAGGGAGGGGGGTTTTTGAGTAAAATTATTTGTATTCAGTTGTTAATGAATGGATTTTGTGCCATTATCATTAATTTTATAAAATTTTACTATGTTTAAAAAAATCAAGAAAAAAGGCTTGCACTTGGGATAAGGTGCGGGTGACTTTGCACTTTTTAATAAATACTAAAAAATTAACAATTTCTGATAATAAACGACAATGAAGATCTTCACATCTAAGGGTAAGATGCACGAGATCTACAAGATGACATGATCGCCATCTTGATTTGACGTTTCTGTCCGCCATTTTGAATAACTGTCAAAATCTAAAACAGGTTCGATTGGGTTGAAATTTTAGTATGTTGTAGCTGATATCAAGACCTTTTCAGAACGTATCTATGTTCCAGTCTACGTCAAGTATTTACCTAGATACAGAGGCTTAAATTTTAAAATTTTGGAATATTCATATTTTGGCGATCTTTATTTTCTAATCCTTAATTTTAAAACCTAAACGAAATGCCTCAGTAACCATTAAAAATGGTTGAGGCTTTTATTTTTTATATTTATTTACTCTTACATAATAAAAAAAATAAATGGAAAGTGCATTTATTTATTTTTTTATTTTTTCATCTTTGCAAAAACAGTTTTTCAGATCTTGAAATAATATGCTGTTATAAAGAAAAACATTACTTTTCTTTTTGTTTGTTATTAAGATCTCATCGCCTAACGATAGTACTGTCTTTTTTGTGATGGTTTCGATAAAAGAAGCCCTCCGTAGTTTTGTTTTCATGAAAGTGTCAAAATTTTGAACTTAGAGCCCCAGTATCCAGACAATCGCTTGACCTAGGTCGGATGTTATATATGTTCTGAAAAGGTCTTGACATCAGCCAGAACATACTAAAATTTCAGCTCAATCGGATGAGATTTTTGTTTTGACAGTTATTCAAAATGGCGGACAGAAACGTGAAACCAAGATGGCGACCACATCATCTTGTAGATCTCGGTCATTTTATCTTCAATTATCAAAAAATTGGATAATTTTTAGCCAAATACTTATATAATAAAGCTTAAGAAAGACCATTAAATGCAATTTTATTACATAAATCATGCGTTCTTAGGAAGATTATAGTGAAAAAAAAAATTTTAATAAAAATAATGAACAAAATCGAAGTGGATTATTCTAGCCAGATAAATTTAGAATAGATTTGGGTAATTTACTTCTCTGAAATCGGTTTTGGAATTGCATCTTCAGATAACTTTTTCGCGGAGTAGTTTTTTGACAAAATACCTATACTAGGATTTCATTGACTATTACTGAAACTACAAGAATCCTTTTGAGGATCATTGTACCTTATTTGGTACTTAACATATCCCTTTATACTTTGACATGGTAGACCGGATCGGCGAAGACTATCAATAAGTGCTAGAATTGTTCAAAGTCTCACGAACAGACGAGTGCAAAGTCACCCGCAACGACGGTATAAGATTTTGATTTATTTAGTGATCAAAATCAAAAACCGTATTGAACCTGAGTATGAACTTGATAAGGAATTCAATACTTTTCAAATAATCGATTGAGAAGATTCATATTCGTGAGCTTTTTAATTTTTGCCCTAAAGCTATATCTAAAAAAGTCTAAAAATGTAGCTGTATCTAAAAATTAGCTGAAAAAGAAATAATTCAATATAATATTCGAATAAAAGCAAAAATAACTTTAAAAGGATTGGTAAAGCATCCCAAGCTTGCGAAGTGCTCGAAGCTCGAACTCATGACTTAGATTTATTTAGATGCTCTCAAGAATATTTTAGTATATTTTACCGATTCTCAATCGGTTTTAACCTAGGAACCTAGGTTTGAACTTAAGTAATATAATTGAATTTAAGATAAAAATTACTATCAGTTTATTACTGATTCGTAACCGATTAAAATTGCCTCAAGCTTATCAGGAATTCCCAGACCTTTTCCAACGAGCCCAAATATGATATCAGTCGGTTGAGGAATGCACTGTCTAAACCCGTCTGACCTTCAATTTTATTTTCGTATAAGAACGAAATGTTTGCCTGGATCATCTCTCAAACATATTTAAAAATGAAAAAAAAAACGCACGACGCATTTTGGTGTAATCCAAAAAACATGGTTTTGGAAAGGTAGGGAAGGGATGGGGAAAATGAGGGGTATGTTAATGGTTCCCGGAAGGTTCCAAGTGTCTATCTCTAACCGTTTAAGCTCTAGGCGTGGTCACGGCCTTAGTCGAAACTTCAGATTTCTAAAACACTACCAAAATAAGATCCCTTTTGGGTGGTATAAGGAGTCGAAATATAAAGAGTTTGTGGAGTTAAAGCAGTAAAAGGGGTGGCAAAGCGTCCGAGGCTTTGCGAGCTGCTCGAACTCCGGAGAAGGAGCTCTGCCTTATATTCCTTTTCGAAAATTTTTTTGGTGCATATAAAATTATTGTCGAATTAAATTTGTCTATAAATCACCACAAAACCAGCTTGAAGTTGAAAGTTGTTCAAGAACAGGGTTTCAAAAAATCATTAACCTTTTAATTAATTAATTGACCTAATCGTGTGAAAATTAGGCCTTTGATCATGAATAATTCAAGATGGCGATTTTTCGGTGCAATGTGTCGAACGACGAAATGTTCAGATGGACTAAATACAAAACATATCCTAAAATCATTGAAATCGCTAGGGCCAATTTTTTGCAAAGTTAGAAAAACCTATTTTTTTGACCTATTTTTGGGGGATAGGGAACGCATGAAAGGGAAGGGGGAAAAATAAAGAGGTTTCGTTCGAGATAATGTCATTTGAGGAGGGGTCATCTAAAACCGGAAGTTGATATCTCTTGCCGTTTGGCAGCCAGGATGGAGAGAAGTTGAAATAAAAAACTAGATTGTGGAAACTGATCTTTTGTGGAGTTCGAACAGTTAAAAGTCTACAAATGAATTATATAGACTAATTTTTAGAATTCTGGTGCTAATTTCAACAGCTTTGACAGGCATGACAACATTAGGAATTTTAAATTAGTTAGTTGCTAGGATATATTTTTTTAAATTTCAACAGAAATATTTTGAAATGCGCTCACAGAGCTGTATACCGGTGTGTCTAGAAAAGTCCCCACAGATAAAATAGAATACTCCGTACTGTGGCTTGGTTAAATCGTTAAAATATAAAGTTCAGAAGACTTTCTACAGCAGAGGTGAGCAAGAACCGTTTGAAACCGAACAAACGTCAAATGAAAATTGTACGTCAATGGTTTTAAAACGCTACCTGGTCAAACTTATTTGACGTTTATTCGGTTTCAAACGGTTTGTGCTCACCTCTGTTCTATAGTCTACAAGTGCTCGTTTTTTTATTCGGATAATTGGAAGATAAAATTACAAAATGTCAGATTATTTTTGAATAGATTTTTTTGTATTTGTTTAATGTATCGATAATTATGATAATATCAAATTTATAGGTTATGAAATTTTAAAACTACGTATCGATAAACAATAGGGGAAGGTGGGGCTACTTTGAGCTGTGAAGAGTTGAAAATCAAACCCCAAATTTCGAGCACGCTCAACAATTGGAATGATCTGTCCATGATTTGAATAGGCAAAAAAATCGTGGATCTACATAAAATAATTGTAAGCATCCAGCTTCATTTAGAAATAGACGAAAAAATCATATATCAATATAGCCCTATAGCTCAAAGTAGCTCCACCTCCCCCTACAAAGTTTCCTGAAAACAAAAACAGGAATTTCTTTAATATTTTTTTTTTTGCTAATCAATGGTTTTAGAGATAATGCAGTCGATTTTCCGATAATTTTAAAATTTATACAGACCTTAACATAAATTTATAAACAATTTAAAACAACTTTAAGTAGTTTTATGTTTATAAATTTGCTTTCTAAATTTTCAGAATATTTATGTTAATACGCCATAAAAATCCTTCAAAAGCACTTTTTAGAAGACTCTAAGTTTGTCTAAGGAGCATATGGAATATTCCGCCTTGAATGGATCAGTCTATTAAATTCTCATTACGTTGCTGTGGAATTCTTGGTGTTTCACAAATTTACATCCCTACGGAAGACTTCTGATTTTGATATGGAGGTGGTGATACTGGTGATAGGACCGATAGCATGAGAATGTCGAGCACCATCATGGATGAATGGAAACGAAGGAGAGCAAGAAAAAAGGCAAGAAGAAACCTCGCAGGAAAAGCACTTTGCTGCGTTTCCTGGAAGAATTTCCACAATTTCCATGATGTTGTAGTGTCACCAGAAGACCCCCTTTTTTTACCCAAAAAAGAAAGAAAGCCTCGAGGCGACAGCTGCTGGGAGTGGCAATCAACTTTTACGACTCAATTCGAATGAATATTTTTCGCATTTTCCTCATTGCCAAAAATATTTTTGCTTCTCCGTTTTGCCCAGAAGACATTTTTTAGCAGCTAGTCATTCATAATCACAGCTATTGTTATGATTCTATTTGGAATGAGACCGCATAATGGCGCATTCAGTATCGAAAACTTCGAGTAGACTTTTTAAGGTACTAAGTCAAACCCAAAATCTCTTTGAAAATTCAGCGGCCTAGATATTTTCTTAATTCTTGTGGTTTAAGTAGAATTTAAAAAGTAAATTTTCGGTTTTAAAAACTAGCTAGGGTAAGTGTGCCCAATTCCGGTCAGCTTGCAATTTCGGCCACATTTTTTGTTCCTCGAATTTTCATGAACTTTTGGTTTTTACGTACTCTAGATATTATACAATGCAAAAGAATAACAAAAACTATAGCTTCGACAAACAAGATGACGTGAAAAAGACATTTGAAGAATTCCCAAAGGACAAAGAACTATGAGAATGAAGGTGGCCGAAATAAGGCCCCAAAGTTATGTCAAAATTTTTATTTTAAATTGTATTAAGAATGATTTAAGAGTAAATAAAGACGATAAACTGTATACATGGTTCCAAGCAACACTCCTTAAGAAGAAGTAATAAAAATATTCAATTTGTATTAATAATATTGCATTTAAATCTTGAGATCTTGGCGCTTGCATGCAACTATGCCGAAATTGGCACACTTATCCTAAGTTTCTAACTGCGTGAATTATTTCATGTCTAACTTATTTTCTTGAGTTGTCTTTTTAATTCCTTTTTCATGCCGTTGACCAGGGAGCAAATGTCCGTTCAATCTTATAAAATTGATTCATCTTTAAAGTCGTATCCGAGATATATTTTATAATTTGAGTTTTCACGAAAAAATTATTAAAATACTAAGTAAAAATGAAAATTGATGAGTAGTAGTACATTATTGGTAAAGCAATAGCTAAGTTATAAAACATTTTTACATTTCATTTACTACAATGGATTTTTTTACATACCAAAACTTTTTTTCTGATTAAAAATGTTTTACCTTTTGTTTTTAAAACCTAGTTCCTTTTCATTTTTATATCTTTTTTTTATTAATACATTTATTAATTAATTTTAATTTGTTTAATTATGTTGTAGATCTATAGGGTAGACGGGGGTATTATCGATCAGTTAAGGAAGTGATCAACTTTAACAGACAAAAAACCATAGGGGAAAGTAGGCATGGTTCGCACAGAGTGAACCTTCAAACGATGCGAATTTTCTCTTTGTTTGCAAAGAACTGACCTACCATTTCTCATCTCGTTTCATGAGCTTAATAATGATCTATCTTATGGCTAAGAAATTACGAACTAGATCTTTGCAAACAAAGAGAAAATTTACGTTGTTTGAATGTTCACTCTGTGCGAACCATGCTAACATTCCTCTATATATATTCGTATTTTTGAAGTGAAAACTTATTATAGGCAATCTTGCAGATGTCCTCTATAAGATCCACTGCTCACATTCTTGATATATTTATTTCGGAGTGGTTTAAAACACGAAAAACTTTTCGAAGTGCATTTGCATGTAATATCGATCAGCTGATGGTATTATCGATCAGTCGATGCTTGTAATATCGATCAAGGAAAATATGGGGTTTACACGTACCATCAGGAAATGTGATTATGTATTTTATATTTTTCGATAAAATAAAAAAAATAGATAATTCAAATATTTAGCTTTAATTTCTAAAAGGAACAATCAAAATAATTTAATACACCACAAAATTGTTTGGAATTTTCAACTTCCTGCACAACATTTTCACATCATCCTTGGTAATTGGATGATCCACAGTAGCCCGTGAAAGGACCCAAGCTTCCAGCGATTTCTCGTGTTCTCTTGAAAGAACTGCAGAAGCGCCGATACGTCTTTCTTCCGGACTGGTTCCCTTCAACTTTCCATACAGTATTCCGTACGTTACATTTTATATCCGAGATGCCTCTCTAATGCTAAGTCCATTTCTGGCATCCTCAAGGGCTTTTGCCATTTCATCATCCCGGTATTGAAGGCGTTTTTTTTCTAGTGTTTTTTCCATGCTTTTGCTGAAGAAAAAACTGATCGATACTCCATACATCAGAATTTGAGATTATCGATCACAGAAAATCTCTCATTACGCTCAACTAACAATACTTACCTAAGAAATCTTCACATGTAAGCTTCAATCTTTATTTGGTTTGCAATATCTATACCAATTGTATCTATAAAAAGCGCACAAACTGTTCAATTCACTGATAAAACTGACTGTATTTACTTAAGACAAATCGCAGCAGTGTGAATTTTTGGAATGGCTACTTATTATAATTTTGTGCACACATTTTTAAAATTAACTTTTCTTGTGCAAATATTACCAGAAAAATTGTGATTTTTTTTATTTGACATCGCGAATCATAAAATAATTAAACAATCATATAATAATTAAAGTTCTTGTAGAAAAAATATTTTTTTTATCCATCAATTTGAAGAGAAGTCGATATTACGAGCATCGCTTGATCGATATTAGGAGCGTTTTGGTAATACCAGCGTCTACCCTACTTACTGCTACTTCAATCGAATTACCTCCCAAACCGTATTTCCATTGAAAGAATCACATTTTCCATAAGCTCAATCCAGCTTATCATTGGTTTTTACTTTCTTTTTACTGCGGCTGGAGTAGGACTCGTTGTGCCATTCGTCAGGATTCTCAGGGAAATACTGTGGCAAGAAGGAAAAAGTCTTAAAGATTTTGTCACACACTTTTCTCAAATTATAAGTGTAATCTCAGTTGCGGGAGCCAGAGAAAAGTTATGCACATTCTTCTGACAGAAATTCTCCCCTCGAGAGTCATCATCATCATCCACCTCCAAAAGGGCCCCACCAAAGTTTCCCAACCCTCCAGTGGCAAGTGCTCAAAAATTCATGGAGCAAGAAGGGAAAGTTTGGGCCAGAGCGCTATAGGGGAAGGATGGGAAAGCTAAATAACTTAGAAAACGCATCGTCATTATCCCTTAACTTCCCACACCAGTTCCATCCATTGACATAGCTCCTGGCTCCCCTGGCATCGTATAAATACCCATACATTTAATTCGTTTTTAAACACCCGAAATACCCCCATTTGCCCTTACTCTCCCGCCAAAAATCCCTCGTCTTTTTTTTCCGGGTTTCCCTTCTTTTCTGTATAGATTTTCCTCGGTGCGAAGGATGCTGAGGATTTGAGTACAGCATTCCACTCCAAAGTGATTCGCGGGCCATAAAATCTAAATCTGAGCACCACCCAAGAATCTCTCTTTGCGCGCCCTCCCTCTTTGCGCTGAAAATGCGAGGGATGCGTGTAAAGTACAGTGCGAACACTCGTGTCCTGATTCCTGTCACTCTTCACCCTCGCCCCGAAATCGGGATGAATAATGCAGAAGCAGGTGGGAGGATTAGATGGAAATCTTTTGGAATCTAAATCTGGTGGTAAAATGAAGAGGATAGTCTCTTCCCATAGCAAAGTAGAGAATTTTGCAATCGATGAGGGATTAAGTATCTACAATCAACTTTAGACCAGAAGGTATATAAATCCACACTTAATCATAATTAAATTTTATGGGTCTTCTTTAAGAAATACGGTTCAGAGGATGAAATTGAGGTTTTAAAAGAAAAACGAAAAAATAATGGTGTACGTAATTTTGATTTCACGTGCGAAGTTTTACAGTGGTATCACACTAGGATTTTTTTTTATTAAATTTGCAAATTCAATTTAATTTTCAAATGAATTGTTTCTATGCGTTATTTTGCATTAAAAATCATTTGAATTGATAGATTATCACTTATTTATTGATATAAACAAATACTCGGCCCGCCATAATAAGTTTAAGCATGCTAAAATAGCATAAATGTGGTTGCTCAATTAAATTTGAATTCAGCAAATTAAAATGTTAAAATTGCTCATTAATTTCATTTTTTATTGCAGTTAAACAAGTAGCTTTTGGAACCAAATTGTTCTTATTATATTTATTCACTCGTAATTAATTTTATTATTCGTAGCCAAAAAAATAAAAAAAAAATATAGAGATTAGTGATAAACTTGTACGCGAGTGAAGCTTCAGTTCATTGAAGCTTCACTTCAATTGCTGAGTTCCTCATACGGATGTCTTCATACAGATTTTAAAAAGACTGTATGAGAATCTCTTCATGATCCCCTTGCATACAACCCTTTCTTCTGCTTTTGTGGATTTTTTGCATAACAGCTAAGTGACTTATAAGACATTTTAAGGACTATCACACATTTTCTGGAGTCATTCACAATCAAAAATTTCGCGGCACTATTTAAAATTGAGCAAATTTCTTGCAAATTGTGTCTTGGCTGTGAGAATATTCAAGTAAATTCTAGCTGTCTTATAATGCTCAATTGGCTAAATTGAATTTGAAATTAAATTTTGAAAATCCTAGAGTGATAGTACCGTTATTTAAAGAAAACCTACAATATATAAATTAAGAGTTAAATCATTAATAAAATTAAAAAATAAAAAGTAAAATTTGGATTATTAGAGTAAGTTAAGCAGAATAAAAAGCAGACTCTTCTGCAACGACTGAAGACAACCTATGAAGGACGATTTTCACCGTTTGCCCTTAGATGTTGGTCAGCAACGCTAAGACGGCGGTGGACGCAATAGAGAGAAAAGCTATCACCGCATATCACCGTTTCTGTAAACTGCGCTTTTTAGGTATTTGTCGATGAATAAACAAGTATTTATCTATCCAAAAAGACTGTACTGTACATATTGTAAACGACTCAAGCTTCAGAAAACTTTTTTTTCTATATTAAAGGAAGTGAAAGATGATCGTCCGCGATCGTGGAGATGGGTTTGTAAAATCCCCAATATAGGGAAAAGACTGTGAAAATTCGGCAAGAAGCCATTTGATAAAAAAACAAAAAATCTAGAGAAATACCAATAAAAATATCTTTCCAAAAATATATTTGTTTTTTTTTATATTACTATATAAGTTAATAGTAAATATATAATTATATATTTAATAGTAAATAGTAATATATTACTTATATTACTATTTTATATTACTTTTCGGACACACGCCATATCCTAATTGTAAGGTGCAGTTTTGGTTAAAAATATAACCATACTTATAACGATTGTAGGTTTACTAATGGTAAGGGAAATCCAAGCAAAGTTGGGAAATTAAATAAAATACCGTACAATTCACAAACATTTTATGCATTGTTTATTTATATGAGCGATAATCCTGGCAAAAATAACCACTTTGAGTGCGCAATCAACCTGTGAAAACACCCTCTGCTAAAAACAGTTTAAAACGAGAAAATTCAAATTGAACAATCACAATTTGATTAAAGATAATAGCCTTATCTGTTACCAAAATTGTTTTATTATTTCTAGTCTTATTTACACTTTTCCTGGCGTTTTTTGGCAAACAATTGTGGGCGAAAAGCGATTAAAGAAGTTCCTCCTGCACGAGGGTGAAACCACTTCCGAGTTTAGAAGCTGGAGGGGATGGAAAATGCGTAATATAAATAATCGCCACAATACACGTGTGAATTTTTCACAAGGGGATGAAAATCTTGGTGTATTTGAGCAAGATGAGGGTGGAAAATGTGCGAATTCATGTCGGGGATGGGAAAATTCTTGATTTTATCTCACTGACTTTCATTCATGAGATTGAGGAATTTATCGAGGTTTAAGTTCCAATTTAACTTGACTTTTTTTGTGCTAGATTTTCGCAGCTCAAGTGTCGATCGATTTTCTCTCAACTTTCCAATGATTTCATCCACGAGATAAGATCCTTTGGGAAAATCGTCTATTCGAATTATAGAATTTATTTTTCTTCAGGGCTATTTCAGGCATTTGTCTGTTATTTTTTAGACTTCACGTCCTGTCTTTATTGGTTTTTCGCTCTTTTGGCATTGAGATGTAGGGGAGATATCGTACAGGACCTAGGGGCTAGTAATTTTCAAACTTTGGAAATATAAAGGTATGAAGGCCTGTTCAACATACGGGATGTAAAAAAAAATCTTTACAATGTTTTAATTTTATTTTATAAATTTTAATTGCAGATTAAACTAATGAATTGTTATCAGTTTTCAAATCTACATATCCTTTGTTCTTGCGCTGTTTTTTGTAATTAGTATTTTTAAATCATTCAATTATTTTGGATACTCTCATCTTGTTGAAGATCTTTAATACATCGACTTGTCAGTCTATTTTTTGCCAAATTCATTTTTTCCTTGCTTGTTGGGTACTCTTTGATATCCTCTACCTTCCCTGTGATCATTATATCGGAAAGTTGACTATTCCCAAAGTTATAGGGGTTTCAAATCCTAAAAATCCTAAACTCACCATGTAAAATTTCAGCTTGAAATCGCTCTCCTCTAAAGTTGGCGATTCGTGATTTATTCGTTTCATATATTGAGCTGTCGACATAAGGATGCTATTCCAATGAAAAGGGAAAATCTTTCTCCTGAACATTTTTTTTAGCAGTTGGTTGTTCTCTGCATTAATAGTCTATTCTTTTTGTGTAGGTTCCGGCCAGACTATTTTCGTAAGCCTTTGTCGAGTTCCAAATTAAAAAAAAAACAGTCATGACAAGAACCAAAAGGAAAAGTCGATTATGCCAGAAGTAGTTACTTAAGAAGAGTCATGTGCTAAAGAAATGTTCAGGAGAAAGATTCCTCCTTTTTATTTTTCATTGGAATAGCACCATTATGAACCATTATTTTTTCTACTTGATCTAATTTGAATTTGATCCGAATCATAGTCATAGACCGGGGCAGAATTAGCCACGCATGGTTTTACATAGTGGAATATTATACCTTGTCTTATAAGGAATATTTAAGGAAACCACTACTTATTCGCAATAAACACATCCCTTACTATTCCTTAAAATATTTATCACCCTGGTACAAACATTTTAAAAAAAAATATATATGCAATGAAAAATTTCATTTGCTGGTTTTTTGTGCCCCGGTCTCCCCTACATGCACAAAATTGTCCAAAAAATGGAGAAGTAATAAAACTTAATTTCGAAAAAATAAAATAAATCCGTTCACAACAGATTTGAACATGTATACTTAATAGGAAGTTCAAGACCTTTCAAATAAGTATAGAGTTGGTTCAATCACTTGAGAAATAGGAGAGGATGAGGCAGTTGCACGCAGTTGATTTTTTCTCATCACACATTTGCTATACAATAATATAGCGGATATTCATATAAAATAAATCATGTTAGTCTCTATTCTATTGGGTATTGATGATAATTTATTATCTCAAAAATGTATATTTTCGAAAGTAATATATGTGTCAAACTGCCCCATCCTCTCCTACTTTTCAAGCGATTTAGTCAACTCTGTACTAATTTGAAAGATCTAGAATTTCTTAATAAGTTTACATAATTCTAGATCTAGAGCTTATTCCTCTGATTACCCTTTGACCTTAAAAGCCCATTATAGGAAGATATCAAGGATATTTTCGTATATGAACAAAAGGTCCTCATAGTTTACCTCCAAGCCTAATATATTCAAAAATAAGAAAAATCGAATAATGTGTTTTCGATAACAAGGAAGCACTAATAACGAAAGCCTTTCATTGTTTCCCTCTCATAGTTGATTGGAAATAACACTAAGACAGCAAAGGAAGTGCAAAAATTAGTTTTCGAGTGTAGGAGGGGTAAATGTAATATTAAAATAATTTTAATTAAAGCAAGATCGAATTGAAGTAAGAAGTCCCTTGAAGTCTCGAAATTGCTATCTGCAACCATTTGACTCCTAATTCTGATAACTGTAAGAAGTATGGAAACATAATTATAGTTTTTATCCCTTATGACCTTATCGAGGTTGCAGGCTTAGGACACCCAGGTTAGTAGCCCACGTCTGGGATCCTCTGCCTCTTCAGAACGATATTCGAGGTCAATGCCTAGACGACTTAAGGCAAGATTCTAAATTTGATTCAGTTACCTTGTTCCGGGTCTACTCCGATAGCTTGCATGGCTTTTTTTACATTCAATGTAGCCATTTCGAAGTGCCGTTGTCATCGTGGGAGTTTTCCCACACCTCCCACTTGTGATCTCATTTTTGTAAAACATGATGCAAGCCTGAGGCCCTAGGTCTTCTTACCATGGAGACACGGGTTTTAGGGTGGTTTAAAATTCACTAAGAACTCCTCGTAGACGTCCACATACGATACGTGAAAGCAGCTTTTTCCAAACAAACTCTAAACGACTCTGACCTATTTAGAGCCATTTACAGCCTTTCTCAGCCTACCATTTGTGACGCGCTCGATGAGTACCACAATCTCACCGGTTAAATCAAGAACATTTTATAAAATCAAAATTCACATTTATTTCTTATTTTGCATATCCCTACACTTTTTTCGCACTTTTTCTCTTGTAATCATCACAATAAATTCACTTTACATAGTAAAAAATTTTCAGGTACTTTACCATGATTTTCGTGTGTACTGATACACATTTGTGTAAGTTGTTCTCATTTTGTCTGAAAACTGTGTAATTTTACACGAAATATGTAAAAAAAAATGCACACAACTGTGCAATCATTAGCAATTGATTACACAGTTTACCTACCATTATATCAAATTTAAATTACAATTTTCAGATTACGCGTTTTGCTGAAATATATATATATATATATATCCCAAGTGGCAAAAATTTACTATAGGGCAAAAATGAGGTAAAAGAAACGTTTGTTGCACGTCACTCAAGTTACTTCAAGTTGCAAAGAGCCGAGGAAACCTTATGACCTAAATATAACGTTTTGGCTACTTAAAATATTAACGTCAGACTTGCTGTGTTATAGTAACGTAATTTTTTCGTCGTTTTTTTTCTCAAAATATTACGTAACTGTTTGTAAGAAAATTTACGTGCAGATAACGTAATTTTGTCACCTTTCTCTTTCAATACTCTCAGCCCTATAAATAGAATATCTGCAGCTTTTTAAACGTTTAGAAATGACAATACAAAAATATTAGGTTATGGAATAGCTTAAAAAAAATAAAATGTAATATTTTATTGTCTTGAATTTAATAAATGTGTGATAAAATTTTTCGTTCTTGAAAATAATTTGCAAACGAATTATTTAGACTATTTCTACTTTTATATTAAAAATTAAAATTTTATTAAAAATTATTGTTTGCATTTAAATGAAATTTAAATAGATGATCTTACTTAAACATAACCTAATAATAGGAGATTTTAAAATTCAGTAATAAAATAATTATTCGAAATACGTTTAAAATGAATGATTTCAGATTTTTTCTAACTTACAATCTCTAAGGTAAAAAAATCGTGTTTGTCTGAATGTGTTGAAAAAATATTTTTCTTATTCTTAAATATAACGATACGATTTTTACCGATTTTTTCGATATTTTTCATTTCTTTAAATTGCTTAATTGACTTAAAGATGAACAAGTTTAAGTTTTCGATGTATTTATCCTATTTATCGGTCACTTCATGTGAAATTTTTGATCTTTTGGGATGAAAATCGAGAAATACATTCTTTTAGAGCGAAGCGTGTTATACACTCATGTGCATAAAGTATTTCTGAGATTTGAATTTGAAGCCAATTTAATATCTTTACTATAAAGCATCGACGACAATAATGCCATCTATTGGTCCACAAAAAATAGTCTGAATATTTGAAGTCAACTACCATTTGGCCACTCCCTTAACAGACTGTAATGTTCAAAAAGTATAATATAATCTGACAATTCTTAATAATGATACTACGTTGTTTATTTGGGCAGCGGTATGTTTTAACCTAAGAAGTTAGAGATAGTGACCTGGGGCTCTAGGAGGACCCTCATAAAGTCGATTCAAGCATTGTAGATATTACAAAATATTCCAGAAGTTTAATTTAAAGTACATTTTTTGTAGAAAACTAAAAGATTTTTTTTTTCACAAAAATGTAAGTAGTTTCTTTTGCAAGTTTTGTTTTTAGAGTTTGTGGACAAATTGCTCTCAAAACAACGCTTTTTAGTTTTCGGAAATGGCATTCCATTATGTTCCTGGACGAAAACGTGTTCTTAGCCTTTCTCTAACGAAGAAAACTTTAAAATAAATTTAAAAGATAGCAATTGTTTTCTTAAAAATCAAGTAAAATTAAATTGATACAAAATTAACACAAAATTGTGAAAATTTATTCTTATTTTAATTTATGTAGAAAGAAAATAGGACAACCTGTCCTCTCTATTTAGGTTTCTTCCAAACATTTATGATTGTGATGTTGGATTTGAGGACTAAATGTACGCCACATGATTCAAGCGGAGGCAGCCAAAATCTCGAAAGCCAAAATCCCGAAAATCAAAATCCCGAACGCCAAAATCCTGAAATGGGATGAAATTATATGGAGGATAATGTGTAGAATAATTTCCCAAGACACAGAAAATTTTCCTTTGTCTCCACCATGCGCGAGTGCAATAGTGGAAGTAATTGAAAATTAAATAATTAAAAATTTGGGAGTTTGGCTTTCAGGATTTTGACCGGGACCCGATTCAAGATAATCCCATCAAAATAAAATATAAATTAATGTATATAAATTTTCCCGTTGTCATTAAAATTTTTTATAATCATAACGTAATTTCCAGAAATTATTCTTATCTGTAAGTGCCTAAAATTATTTTATAAAAATCTATCTTATTATACTATGAGCGTTAAAAGAATCCGTCTTTGGAATTCAATAGATGTCGTATGACTATCCGCGGACGCGGACACACTTTTATTGGGATGAGGGCGCCATAAGATTTTGTTGCGCGCGAATTCAAAATTTTCACACTAACTTTAAATTCCGTTTTTCATGAAATCTAATTCCTTATGAAATTTATTTTTATGACCAAGAAGTTGTAACAATATGTCAGAAATTATAGGGAATAGTTAAAAAAAAAATTTCAGAAAATTTTTAGAATTATTCCATTGAAAAATTGTCAAATATCAGTTTTTTCTGGTCGGGAGATATTTTAAATCGATACTTGATAATATCTCTATCGGTAAACGGCATCGGCATGTTCAATATAATAAATAAAATCAATGAAATCCCGCGATATTTGCGCGCTGATTGAAATATTTTCAGTGAGAGATTTCATGATAGTATTATGCGTCATGGAAATAAAAAGAGAACGAAGAAAAAGAATGCGGAGTAGAAAGAGACAAATAGAAAAGAGGTAAGAAGCGACGTTCAACTAACGTGTCACTATCGTTAGTGAACTTACCAAAATGGTAAGTTATGTCGCTTCGCTTACCTCTTTATAACGTGGAGGTTATTCCCCACTTCGAAAGTATGACGTGCTGGTGCACCAAATAATTACTATTACCATACGATAACTATAACGTCATACTGACACATTTTTGCCACTTGGGATATATATACAGTGGGACCTCGATACAGTCAACTAATTATTTCCAGGCCTGTTGACTCTATTGGATTCATTGACTCTATCGGAGTCCGAAAAAATCAATTAAAATGTGAAATTTTGATAGAAAGGAGTATTATTTTATGTTTGTACTAAATCATTGATAAATTCAACACGATAGTAGAATATACTATTAAATTAATCCATATATTTTATACCCTCTAGCCCAAAAAAGTTGTGTGTTTAGGCAAAATTTTCAGATTAAGGAATGATTTTAAGAATAATTTTATTATTAGTAAATACACTCAGTGCCGGGATTGTGCACATTTTCGGGACCGAAAAAACGCGCGAAATGGCATTATGCATCAAGAAAATTTACATACTCGCAGGTGATTTGTTTTTAATGAATTTGCTTAAAAATTTTAATTTTCTGTTGCTTATTTTTGTTTTTGATCCAAATTTTCTTCTGAGATAGATTAAAAATGTCAGTTAAAATAAATTTACACGTTTTCTTTAGAAGCCTAATTTTTAAGATTGTTTATCATGTACATTTTTTAAAGAAGTAAGGTCTTTAAAAAGTTCGAATAAATTTAGGAAAGTTTCTTCACTATATTATACTCAAAAAATCTAGAATCCTGTACGTTTTTTTTTGTAATTCGAGTTCATATTTTTTGTTTTGCCATAATATTATTCACTTACAAATTAATGATAGCTCAAAATTCCTTACATTGTGATCGTAGACCTAATCAAAAAATCTTAAGACAAGAGAGAAAAGACAAGAGAACCTTCAATCATTCTAAAAGCTTAAAATCGCGTAAAGAAAATTATTTTGTTGGAAAATGATTACACCACTTAATGAATCTACGAATTTTATCACAAAATTACTATGTCCTTACATAAATATTTTTTCTTGTGTTCAAAGTGTTACGTTAATACACAATAAGACTGGTTTTTATTTCTAAAAGATCATATTAAATCATACTCCCTCCGTCCCGAAAAAAGTCATACGTTTGCTAATACATTCTATATGAAAGAATAATGTACGACTTTTTTTGAGACAGAGGGAGTATAATATTATTTGTTCAATAACACAAGAAAAGTTGATTCTATCGGAGTCAATTTGGGTCCAAGTTGACTCTATCGGAGTCCCTCGAATAAAAAAATAGCTGTTGACTCTAATGGAGATTGACTCTATGGGGGGTTGACTCTATCGAGGTCGCACTGTATATTTGAGCAACTTTACAAGAATAATCGTGGAAAAAAAGCAAACCAAAGATTATCCTTGCAATCTGTTTTTACTATGTAGATTTCGAATGCCAAAATTTGACTACGAAAGAATGTGATAGACTATACAAAATATGAACAATATAAATCAACAGTTAACCCTTTAAAGACGAGTGGGACACCGGTATCCCAAAAAAACACTTTTGTCTTAGTTAGTTTTTATTTTTGGGACACTGGTGTCTCACTCGTCCTTAAAGGTTAAAACCGATTTTGAATTTTTAAGCTTACTTATTCTAATAATGCCAGGCATGTAGGGCCTCTAACGTAAATCTGTCGAAAATATAACGTTTTATTTTAAATACATTTTACACAACAATTTGTTGCATATAACACTAGAATATATTATCCACTACTTGTCTACCCTTTCAGAAGAAAACACATAAAACAATTGAGAATATTCCACAGTTTTGTGCAAAGGAACGGACGAGAGATGTGGGCTAAATTCACAGAGAAATTCAAAGTTTTTATCTCATCCCGTGAGCTTTGCAGAGAAAAGGCGAGTGAATAAAGAATATCACGTGCCTCACTAGAAAGAATAAGATAAAAAGTTTTTCCCTTGTAGAAATTTCCTCTTTTGCCTCTAACATGCTATATATTTTATTTCTTTAGCCTTCTGTGGAGCATTAGCTCCTCTTTTGCCCCACACTTTATTCTTTTTCTACTTTTACCGTGTCGTTTCACTTTGCTATGTTTTTTTTTTGTTGAGGGTAAAGTGTCTTGTCAAATTGAGACGCAAGTCGAGAATTCTGACATCCAAATAACATTAAGGATGGAGCATTAAGGTACGACCACCAGGCGTCTCCATTGCCTTGTGAGAATTACTTCTTCAATTTACTGCTCCACCTCCAGAATCCTCAAGGTGAATTTCTCGTGTATCAAGATAAATGCAATATGAAATAATAATGATGGCTCACTCATATTTCTCTCACAGTTCTTTGTATATAGCACACCCTATTCTGCTGACCACGATGATGATGATGGCAAAAAGAGGATGATTCACAAGAAGGAGAAACATGTAAACACTAATTTGGGTCGTGGATACCGAACATCCGACAAGAAGATAAGAAAAAAACACGGAAAATGGGGTAAAAGCGTAAAAGAGTGTGAAAGTGGGTGAAAATTCGTCTAGCAAAATTTTGGATAAAGTTAGAACATGGATCAGATCAACGTGGGAATATTAACAAAATAATTAAGTTAACATCCTCCCCAAATATCTAAGACAAATTAATTCTAACATAGCTAATTTATCTTACTCGCTGATGAAGTCACGAGAAGGTATTTCATGGTCTTAATTTCGATTAATTTCCAGAAGTAATCTTTCTATCAAATTCAGCATCCCTCTCTGGGATCACGGAAATGTGTGTCATGTAAGAAATGCCATGTTGTGCCAAATAAATTATTCAGTAGCCAACAGAATGTGTCAGTCAATCTTCCCATGTTGTTGTGTCAAGAAACACTCTACTGGGAGACACGCACCAGTCCAAATCGAATCTCACAAGGATTACATCCAAATATCCAGTTTAAAAGTCAATGTCATTAATAAGTTAAATTACTGTCCTTCACTTAAGTGTATTTTCTGAGTTCTAAAATTAACATTAGGATTATATCATTCTGTCTTAATTTTATATTTGCGTACACAATTTCAGATTTGTATACACGATATGGCGGTATAGAGTGATGGTACGATTTCAGGAAAAGTAAAATGGCAAATGAGTAGATGATGATGTCCATTAAGGAAGTAGGGGAGACTGGGGCACATGTAACCATTTTCGATAGATGCGAATTTAAGGTGATTTTCCAAGGACACCGTAATTTTTTGGAAAATCTTTCTTAGCTAATGTTTTACCCTTGGGTATAGGCAATACATCGAAGGTAATGCGGATGCTGGAAAACAATTGAGTTTTCCATAAAAATAAAATTTGTTTCACTGTGCATTTTTCTCTTTTCACAAAATACCTGGGGTAGAAGTAAACACTTTCTGGGGAGGATGTAAACACCCTTTTTTCCACCCTTGAAATTAACTTTGCACCACTTTCGATTATTTTAATTACTTAAAAGATATATAAAGACTGCATATTTTTCAAAAAATCACGATACTTTTTACAAAGAATAATTAAAATAGCAAAAAAAGTAAAAGCATGCATATCAAAGACATTTTTCAATGGATTTTCCCCATATTTTGACATCATGTGACTTTTTATTGAACACAGCACCACCAATTTTTTTCGTAATCTATGAATTATAGATATTTCGCATGAAGGTCAATTTCCCGCTCTTTTACCTACTCATTTTGTGTAATTGAAATTGCCTGTTTACATCTACCCCAAATACTGTTTTCTGAGCAATTATTAATTCTTTTGAAATAATGAGAATCTCAATTTGTCTAGTAAATCCATAAATATTATCCTAAAAGATGTAGGAAAGAACTGGTATTGCTACATTTCGATTATTTTACACAATTTTAAATTTCCAGGTGGAAATCCAAATGACCAAAATAATCGAAATATCAACATTTTCAGGAAAAATGATTTTTATTTTTAAAGTATTAGGATTATATTGACCAATTCATCTGTGGACATACATCCCCATGGTATCTATGAATGCTTATGGGTTTTATCCTCTGGAGTCTTAAAATTAATGAAAAAAATCACAGTGTTTACAACTACCCCAGTTTACTACTGCCCCAGTTCCCCCTACTCATAATTTCGGACAGCTTCTAATTTTGGACACTTTGAGGATAAAATTGGACACTAAAAATAAATTGATTAAAATGATGGATTTTTATTCCAATATTTGATGAATAATTAATTCTATCGAAATATTTGATCCTTTTGAAAGATTTTAACACTAAATTCGTTAATTTCTTTTAATATGACTTGAGTTAAAATTGTTTTATCGAAATTTTAGTGTGAGCAATTGCTTACGAGAAATATGACAGAACTTCATGAGGGGAATACTAATAATTTTTCCTCGATATTCTTAAACGATATTATTAAATATTCATTGAATATTGTGTTGATTTACGTTAATGGTGATTTGTAGATTTGAGCTGAAATGAGATTTGCCTAGTGAATTATGTTTTTCGAGTGAAAAATGGGCATTTTTCTAACCAGTTAGTGAGATGATACTTCTTATTTTGGACAAGTGTTTTTTTCACGAAATTTCGTGAAGTTTTAGCTTTTGTGATGACTGGGTTGTATAAATACCTGAACAAACAAAGGAGCATCATGCCTACGAACGAGATGTAGTGAGTTTTCGGCACTTGAAGTGCCGAGGTCAACTTACTTTAATGAATGATATAGAAAGTTTCTAGGCTTCTTGTGACATTTTACGGTTAGCTTATATAAACAGGAAGAAGACTTGGTAAGATAGGTTCTTAAAATTGAGAACAATAGGTATCCCATTGAGGCGGATTAGCTGTCCAAAATTACAAGCAAAGTGTCCAAATTTCCAACCAAGGTGTCCAAAATTAGAGTCAAATTCAGCTCTACATATTAGTTCATTTATAAACGTATTAAGACTAATTTTAGTGAAACAAAGACGATAGCTTGCCAAATTTCTCAACAACCCTTCCCAAGAAGCAATTTTTTTCTTAATATAGTCTTGTAGGATTCCTTAAGTAAGACACTATAGAACCAAAAATTTTTTTATTTGCTTATAACGCTCTTGGTTCCATCACTGAGATTACTATAAGTACAGTGGCGCACTCTTAAGGATCTTAAGAGCTTCTATAGGAATTGCAAAAGAAAATTCTCACTTTAAGTCTTTTAAAAGTGCACTAAAAGATTTGTTTAATACTTGGTTCTATAAGGCAGCTATTTTGCTTCTTGGGCTTGTGAAAAGAGAGTAAAAAATCAATTAGTATTGAAAATATCGCACTTCAAACTTAGAACATTGATACTTATAAGCACATTGTCCAAAATTATGAGCACTTCCTCTAACTAAAATTTTGTTATGTTAAATATTTTTAAAGTTAAATATTTTTTCTGTGTTTTATGAGCAAGGAAAATATTTACTATCTTTCAATATAAATTGAGTAAAAGAAGGAAAACGATTTAACTATTTGAAAAAAGGTCAAGCGAAGATTTGATCTTGAACTTTTGAAACGCGCATATAACATATATCGTATGCTGGGAAAAGTAACGTTTGTTTAACAGCGAGGAAAAGTTGGACAGTCCTCTCCACAAATTATGTCTTTAGATTTTACTGCCTCAAAATATAGTACAAAATATCATCTACCATTGACATTCCCCTACAAAATTTATTATATTAAACTTCATATTTCTAAAGTAAACAAATCAGAATTGAACTTGAAGATAGTAAAATTTAAAATAATTAATTTTAATTTGCACGGAAATCATTAACCAAGCCAGAAAAAATTACAATCTTTTTATTAGAATAACAATAGCTTTCATTAGAATATCGATATCCTATAATGACAACTAACATATTCTACAATTTTTGACTGTCCAATTTTGTAGTCAGTTTGCTTTTTTATTATTCGACTATTATTTTCGCGTATCAAATTTTTTCTTAACCCTGGCGTCTACACACTAGTAGGATTTTTTTTAAAAATGCCTTTTTAAAAAAATTCTGACGTTTCTGGACGTTTCTGCCTACAAGGATAGGGGAAATTTTCTTTAAAAAGGCATTTAAAAAAAAAAATCTACTAATGTGTAGACACTAGATGCTATACCTCAAAAGTACTTTCGTATCATTTACCGTTTATCGGTTCTCAACCGATTTGAACTCATTCATAAATCACTCAAAGAATCCCATAAAATAGTTTTGAGTAGTAATTAAAATGAACTTAGGATTAAAAGTAGTTACCGATTATAAATAGGTTCACCCGGTTAAGAACATATTAGGGATGCGTCTGAATGGTTAGAAATTCCAATTTTGAACCTTACAAATATTATGGAAAAGTTCTTAAAATAAATTTAATCTATTTCATATCCCTTTAATGTTAATCCTTTAATGACGATAACTTAAAGTCATAAGTAACCCAAAAAAAATCTTACAGTCGATAATTTAAGGTTATGTTTTCTACTCTACTAAGCCAGAAAAATGATTATTTCTGAACCCCAATTTTTGACCCTTTCGTTTTAAAAGGATAACGCATAAGTAGGGTAAAGTGCCCATGCTTTGCACGGTCCCCACAAGCTTTATAATGACTAATTTTTTCCTATGTTTTTTAATAAATATGACCCATCGCATCCATATTTCAAAAACTAAAGGAAAAGGTCCTGCTTTGAAAATATATTTCGGTGTCACATTTATTCAGAAACATAGGAAAAATGTAGAAATTATGTAGCTTGGGACCGTGCAAAGCATAGGCACTTTCTCCTATGCTTCAAATAGTACATTTAGCTCTTGTTTTCAGGACTATTTATTAATACTGGTGTTAATTACAATAGAAATATGATTAAAGGGTCTCATGTTTTAATACTTGATTAGTATAGCTTGATTAAAAACAAATAGTTTAATAAAAATTTATGGAAATGCTTCTCTTATTTAGTGCAAAATTTTCGAAATTTTATAGGCATCATAATTACATTTTTTTTTAAATTAAACTTCAAGGAAATTTTTAATTGTTCTTGATTTTAATAAGTATACGATTCAAATAATTTTATTCAAAATAATAATTCACGGATATACTTTATCCATTACTTTAACCTATTAATATTTATTCAGTCTAAATTGTGATATGCAATTAGCCAGAACACATTTTCTGATGACATTTCTGTTATTCCTTTCAAATGGCAAATTTCAGGACGACAGCTGGAAATGGATTTTCAGTTTAATATTTAATGCGTTGGAAATGGAAAGATTTCCCATTATAAATTTGCATAGAGCATAGAAAGTAGATGTGACAATTTTATTGCCAAAGAAGCTGGCGAATGGATAAGAATGAAGATCTGTAGCTCTTTCACCTGGTGACTTTTTCCTAACTTTCTCGCCTTGGTGACACCGTTGGAGGATGGAGTATTTGGGGGTGAGAGGGTACAGGAGAATGGATATCCTGCGGGACTCACCATTGTCTGCAATGCAGGTTCACACACACACACACACACACACAACGAGTGAAGGAGGTGCGAGTACGACTGAAATGGGTGAATGTCGCCTCCTCCGCCACAAATAAATTACCTGGAAAAATGGGGATGAGAATTATATATATACATATAGGAAATATGCTTCCGCGTCTAGAGTATAAATCCATTTAACTGCCATAGAATCTTTTTTTCACGAAGTCGCAGATGAATGTACTAGATGCTAGTATTCTTTACCGTGGAAATTAAAAGCATTAATTCACGAAGAGAGCTTTCTGTGACAGAAATTCCTATAACATTTCCACCTAGCATTGCCTAAAACTGATAATTCATGAGATACTAGTAGCAATTGAAGCTATAATTTTGCTATTCCATTTCCAAGCTTTTAAACTAGAATTGCCTAATACGGTTTGATTTATTGACTAGAAGGTCTAGCTAGAATATTGAATCAGGATAAGTTGTTTAGATACATAACAAGAATTTTCTACTGCTACTAGTTACCCTTTGTAATATTTGCAGTAGAAGAAGTTTTGGAATATTCACAATTACTGCAATTCATATGCTATATTTAAAAGCCGTGCCCCAATTAGCCCTTTAAGGACAATTGACTCACCGGTGGCCCAATAACAAAATTTTGCCTATTGCCTTGTACAGTTATACTTCGCATTAAAAAGTCAAAATAAAAATTTTCTGACCCTTAATTCTTACCTCCTCGTCCTTAAAGGGTTAAGAGCTTAATATTTCTTCTAGAATCAAAATATAATGAACTCATAATCTGCAATATATTACTCATACTCTTCGTTTTAATTGTTTTCTGAACTTTCAGAATTATTTCACAGGTAATTCGAGAAATTTTCCATGCGTGCCAATTATGATTAGACCACTTTTCGAGCATTTTTATACTTGCTAACTTTGTACGCAGTATGGTCAAATATGAGAGAGAGGCAAGATAAAACACTTGCTATTTTTTATTGCTGTCATTCTCGCAGGTGAGAAAGTTTTAATCTTAATATTAATTTTATATGTGATACTCCCACAGTGGCAATTAAAGGTAAAGTTTCTATTAGCTTACCACGATTGTTATTTAGAACGAGGCGTTATGGATCCCGCCCACAAAAATAGGCCACGCCCTTGCAAAACTAAAAGGCATAGGGTATTTGATTATAAGCATTATTTTCAAAGGAAAAAATTCAATTCGTGTAAATTTCTACCGTACTTTTGCAATTTGTTGTAAGATAATTGTGGTTTTGGTAAATAACTAAAAGTTGGTAGTACAATTCTTATAGTATCTTAATAGTATCTTTTGCACATTTGCGTTTCTTTCTAATCCTTTAGAGTTGTTTACAAAATTGTTGACATTTTCCCCGTTTTAATGTGTTTATCAAAGAAGGAAATATTGTCAATTTTGCTGTTATATCTCTTAAGCGTTCTTCGTAAAAATAGTCGCATACTCAGTAAAACTGGGAAATACTCACGTATTCCCCAAAGTTATTGGTCTGTACTCACCAGTTATTACCCCCTTGTAGCAAACGGCTCAAGCGGTGAGCATGTCAAAATTATCTACTGAAAATTTATGCTGTGTATTAGGCGAGTTTTGGAAGATAATTATCAAATATGAATTACTCCTAGTATGAATAATGTGAATTAATTACTCCTAATATAAATTACGTCTTGTTCAGAATCACATTGACAGTCAAATGCTCACCGTTGTTCCTTAATTTACGCATTTTCATTGCAATTTCTTACGCAAACTCTCAATTACCGTATTACCTTATCTTAAACTCTGTGGCCCTAGATGAAAATAATATTATATAAGAAAATTGAATAAATAAAACAAAAAAACGCTAAAAAAACAGTGAGAAAAAAAGAATGATTAATCACTCATAGAGTTTTTTTGCTCACCGTTTTGCACAACGAGAATGCAATAGCATTCTCGTTATATTTGTTCAATTTTTTTATATTATTTTCATCTGGTGACTCAAAGTATGTTATGAGGTAATACAGTAATTGAGAATTTGCGTAAGAATTGCAATGAAAATGCATAAATTAAGAAGAAACGGTAAGGCTTTGACGATGACGGTGAGCATTTGACTATCAATGTGATCCTGCACATAGGCCGAAAGATGGCTTAACGTAAAAGTAATGATTTGACTAAATTCAAATCATCTCACTAACTAAGCCGTTTCTCGGTTTAAATCATTAGACGGATTACTCGGAAACTGATGGAAATATATTTCTGATCATTACTTACTTACTTACTTACTTACTTACTTACTTACTTACTTAACCGGCGCTACAACCAATTACTGATCTTGGCCAGGGTCAGGACCCGTTGCCACACGACTCTGTTCCACGCCACTGTTCTTCAGTTCCGCACCCCTAATGAACTGGCGTTCTGGTCCACGCCGTCAGTTCATCGGAGACTAGGTCTGCTTCGTTCCCTCGAAGCATAGAGTCCGCCCCTAAAGGCTTTCCAGGCTGAGTCGGCCTCATCCTTGCGAACCAGATGACCAGCCCACCGGAGCCTATTGAGGCATATTTGCTTGACGACAGTTACCTCTCGGTAACGCTCATACACCTCATAGTTGTATAGGCTCCGGAATCATCCCAATCACATATGGAGCCAAAAATCCACCGTTGGATTCTCCTCTCAAACGCGGCGAAGAGTTTGCAATTCTGTTTTTTTTCTGATTCTGATCATTATTTTGATTATAATTACGTTAAGCCGCCTGTCGGCTTAAATCGTGTGTCTAGGGCATTAGACTGGGCCAAAAGAAGTCACCGAAAAAAACTACTTAATGACCGACAAAAGGAGTCTTGTATTTAAATTGTTACAAAGCTAGAAGGTATGAGTTTTTTGATAGAATGGGCTAGTGCACCTACTTCACAGTTCTCATATATCTCCATTGGATTTTTTAAAACTCATTTTAAGTTTAGAAAATTTATTTCTAATACTATTAGAAGAAAAGATTGCGAAGACCACTATGTCTCAGTTTTTTCGTCAATTTGGGGTGTATTTTTACTACTAAATATTACATGTTAAATATTCTCAAGGATCAGCCTGAATCTATTTTGGGTTTTACCGTGATATAGTACTGCCTTTATAACACAAAAATTAAGAAAAATATAATCAGGTAAAAGTCACAAAACATAATTAAAAACCATTATTTTAACGTGTCCACAAATTATTTTCTTTTCTTTATGGTCTTTACCATAGAATCTACTGATTCATGAGGCCCAAAATATATTTAAATGTAAACAACTTTTAAAATATCTTCAGCACATCGTCTATTGGTTCAAAGAAAATAAATTTACTCTCTTGTAAAGCGCCAAGTTTGACTGATGGATTATTGAAAATCTGCTATCCAGCATAATATTCAGATTGGAGATTAAGAAAAAACGCCACCGATGATAAATTTTCGACAAGAACAGCTTTCAAATCGTTTATCGAATGACAAGTTTTATCTTGAGCTTCATCGTTAAATGAATAATTTAGACTTCCTCTTTAAGCTTCCGTCCTTCATCCAGGAAGCATTAAATTGAACATATACCAGATAATTTTTTATATGCTAAGAAAAAACAGACGTTGTCTGCTTTCATTCCAAAATCACGTTCCATTGTCTTCGTTCATTAACCAAAATTTTCCGGTGTTGAAGTAAACAAACCAGCAAGACAACATTCAACGGCAAAGATTGGATTTATGAATGAACGATTATGAGGGTGGTAGCAGATATTCTTTTCTTTCTCTTTTCTTTGTTTGAAAATGCATGGTTTTGGTCATAATAATGGTGACTGGCAAAAGTTAAGCCATTTATCTTTCTCACAATTGTTTTCAACTTTGTGCAGTGATTTTCACTGTAATCATAATTTATTCCAATAAATGGAGAAAAGAGAAAATTTCAAGAATAATATATGATTCATCCGTTCTACTTTCCTCACTGCAGTTTATTTTTTCGTTATCCTTATGTTTTATTCACTTATACCTTTCTGATTTAATAAAAAACACCAATTTAAAATTCACTTTTAATTCCTGCAGTTGCAAATAATTAAGTAAACTAGAGCTATGTTAATATTGCATATTTATAATTAATTTACGCTCTATGTAAATTTTAATTTGTTGAGTAATTAAATAAAAAAAGTAGGACAAAATAAAGAACTATGCAGATTGCTCGATTTTTTGCATTTTTATTTTATGTGCTAAGATCAGTTTCGTGTTTACAAATTCGGAGGCAGCCAAAATCCCGAACGCCAAAATCCCGAAAAGGCCAAAATCCCGAAAGCCAAAATCCCGAATGTTCGAAATCCTGAAAGGGATGAAATTATACGAAGGATAATGTGTGGAATAATTTCCCAAGACACAGAAAATTTCCCTTTGCCTCCAGCAATCGCGGGTGCAATCCTGGGAGTAGCTCTGACACTTCTAAGAATTCGGGATTTTGGCTTTCGGGATTTTGATCCTTTCTGGATTTTAGCTTTCGGTATTTTTGGGGATATTGGCGTTCGGGATTTTGGCTTTCGGTATTTTGAACGGGGCCCTTACAAATTGATAATAATGAAGTACATAGACACATTTACGATTTAAGCCGAGAGACGATTTAACGTAATTAATGAAAATAATGATTGAAATGTAATCTGATCATTATTTTGATTATAATTTCGTTAAGCTGTATCTCGGCTTAAGTCGTAAGTCTAAAGAATCTCACCTAAGTTTGAATAATCTCTGACATAGAAAAATCTATGATCCTACCTAAAAAAGTTATTAGTTTCTCTCCATCATGGATTGGAGCAGTCAAGTTCTAAAATGTTGAGTAAACACTGTTAATGAATACCCTGAAATAACTATTTGCAGTGCTAAAAGCTTCATGGAATAACATCAAAACAATTTTTCTCTCTGGCAAAGTCGTAAAGTTTCCGTGAAAATTGGAACAAAGTGATTCTTTTTTGTGAAACACTATTTTCCTCGTTTTTTTCTCGCTCTGCAAAATACACCCTATTGCATAAAACCATAATTTTCACTACAAAACACCGCAATCTCTTTCCTCAATTTAATTAAGTCAACGAACAAAGCTATGAAACAACCCATTGCATCCCATTTCAGTACAAACCACAGACAATCTCAAGGGGAAGATAAGTAATCTCTTTTTTTGTCCTTTATTGGACGCACTTTGCTAGAAATTCATTAAATCTTGAAGTATCCAGTGACAGATTAAGAAAGGTTTATTTAATGGAATTCCGAGAAGATCATATGAAAATAAACTCTAATAGAGTAATTGATTCCTTTTGTGATATTTGTGTTAACAAAACAATTCGTCTCGTGGAAAAAGGTCCTTGTGTGGTAAGAAAAAAATTAAATGGAATAGCGGACTCAGTTCTGAGATGTTCAAACAACCCAAGTCCCCCGCACTTGACTTTTTCATTGTGTAATGGCGCAATGAAAAATATAATTGAATGGACAACAAAAGAATGTCCTTCTTGTGCCATTCTCCAACAAAAACTCTCAATCCCGGACAATGGAAGTGAATGGAAGAGTACAGAGACAAGGATAAGACTCTATTTGCATACAGATTTATTTCAAATTAAGTTCAATATTTCTTCCTTTTGCAGCCTAAACTTTTCTTGTTCTGGCGCTGCAGATCAAAAAGTTTCGAACCAGCCAGAATTTTCCCCATGCAATTTTCATTCTTTTGTCAATGTGGTAGCGTGGGTTTGTTGGGGGTGAATGGGATAGTTTGGAGTAGAGTTTGTATTTCTTGAAAATATACAATGTAATCCTTTTTCCATTTCCTTTATTCGAATAATGTACGACTTTGTACGGTGAATTAGTGCTTTTAATCCTATTAATTCACTTTTAAGAAGATTAAATGTTCAATTGTCTTCATATTGCTATTATTTTCATGCATGAATATGGCATGGCTCTTAACAGAATTGTTTATGGTGCACATTTTATGACGACTTCGTAAAATCTACTGGAAGGTTTCTGTAAGGGGAAGAGGATCAAGTTATATCATAAAATGCAAAGATGTGCTTCAGGAACCCTTTTATACGTCGTCATCAATTCCCAAATGTATGATCTCATATTAAGATCAAAAGTTCAATCAGTTGTTTTTATTTTTTAGATATTTAAAAAGAAACGACCGACGACATGAAATTTGTCTCATTTCCAGAGAAAAAACGTTGAATTAAAATATATTTATTATTATTTTTTAATTGAAAAAAGAAAGGAAATAAAGAAATGTTAGGTGATAAATCTGGACATAATTTTCTAATAGATATAGAACTTCTCCCAAAAGGAAGATTTTCGGACAATAAGGTGAAAGCGATTCAAACTTTCAAACCTATTTAATGCCATAACATTTCTCTTGACATAAAGTGAATTCGTATACATCTTACAGTACACGTTTACACACTTTAAGTTTATGCACCTGGATTTAAAATGGATTTAAACAGGTTTTAAAATGAGACCTACACCATCGAATAGGTATTGGCAAAAGTATAATAACTTTTGTTCCGAGACCCAGCCTAAAAATATGTAGTAAAATCTCTAGAGCATAATACATATATTTAATAATATTTTATAATTATCTTATAATACTCATCGGTTTTACAACACAGAGTTTAAGGAAGATTTTCTTATAACAAACTATATCCCTAACTCATCATTTTCCTGTAATTTTTCAGATTTCCCTAATAAATCCACATAAATCTTTGAAAATCCTTTCAAATTAATAAAAAGGAGTATTTATAGGGAAATGTCTCCTATGCAGAAATATTCTCCTTGAAAAAAGTTAAGTAAAAGATACTAATTGTTCAAAAGCTTTGAGTAATAAGTTCGGATTAAAAATATTTTAATAAAGCCACTGTACTCTGAATCTTTTATTAAAAATCATCAGCAATTCTAGTTCTTTCTTAAGGTAAATATTTCTATACAAGGACTATGTCATTACATGCAATCCTTTTTATAGATTTAAAAAATATTCATGGGTTTTTGAGGAAATTCTGGAAAATTAGCTGAAAATGGAGAGATAGGGATATGATTTCTTCTAGAAAAATGTTCCTTGACTTCTTCTATAGAAATCGTAGTACAAAAAATTTATGATAAACCGTTATTAAGGAAAAGGCAAGTTTCGTAAAACAATTCTATCTATATTTCTTGGAAATTTTACTTTAAAATACCTCAGAAACTTGACGTAAATGGACTACAAGTTTCTTCAGGAGATATTCAAGAGACGTCAAGGACCCCGAAAATGCTGGAGTCCCGTCAAACGAAAAAAGTTTCCGTTTTATCACATTGTAATGTTCGAAAGCTTTAAAATGCGATTAGTTTGTATAGAAGTCATCAGATGATGCAGTTAGTATCCAAAAATACATATTTAAAGCTTAGGTTATACGTCGACTTTGAGATGAGTTTCATTAAGATCGGTTAAACTGTTTTCAAGAAGTAAAATGTCAAAGAGTTATGAATTTTTTAAAGGGATATCGTTAATTTTTCAAAGAATGACGGACCCTTAGCTTGGGTCTGGGTAATATTAGGTGAGATTCTTAACAATCTCACCTACTATAATCCTAACAAAATTTCATGTCATCCGATCGACCTCAAACTTGGCCAAAATGTGTTTCAGCACTTCCTGATCACGAATATATATGTGGCTAATTTACGTTCCCGGCCGGCCGGCCGGCCGCTCTTTGGAGCTTAATAGCTCCTAAACTAAAAAAGATATCGACTTGCGGTTTTCGGCAAAGGTTATATATCGGGTGAAAATTGCAACTTGGTGCATTGACCCCCCACCCCCCACCCCTCCTTCCGCCATTTTGAAGACCCCCCTTTTTTTGTTTTCTCAATAGCTCCGCCCCTATGGCATCGAGCGGGCTCAAATTTTAGTATGTTATAGCTGGGCCTTAGAGCTTTCCACCAATACCAAACTTAAGGTCCCCCGACCCCCCTGACCCGAGCTATAAGGGTCTAAAAAAAATTTCTTAAAATGGCCATAACTCCGGTTCTAATTGTCAGGATTTAAAAAGTGAGGGCTTTTTGGAAAGCTCTCGTGAAATGCCACTTCCCCTTCTAACATCGCAAGTTCATAAAACCACCGCTAGGGGCGCTTTTTTTAAAAAGAAAATTTTTAAATCTTAAAAGTTAAATAACTCAAAAATTCCATTGTGCATCGGGCTGAAATTTTAGTATGTTGTAGCCGTTGATTATACCTATCAAACAAAAAAAACCTTAAGTCTATCCATAACCCCTGACCCGAGCTATAAGGGGTCAAAGTTCGAACATTGACCGGCCTCTATCTCCGGTTCTAATTAACATAGCGACCCAAATTTTACCTTTTTGGTTTCGTCTCAATGAGCACTTTCAGATGGAAGTTCAAAAAGTCACCACAGGTGGCGCTGTGATAGCGTCAAAATTCATCGAAATTCAAAGTCACTTTTCTCAAAAACGGCATTGTGCAAGTTAATGAAATTTTAGAGTGTTGTAGTCCAGTCTAGGACGTTTCCAAAATGGTGCAAATGTGCGCTGTGGTTAAAACAGAACCGGAGATATGAGGGGTCAAAGTTCACGAAATTCAAAAAATCATATCTCCGGTTATATGTGACCGATTTTGATGAATGAGGGCTTAAACGAAAGATCTCACCAAATGCTACAACTTTCTAGAATATTTGAACTTCGTGGGACCAACACCAGGGGCGCCACAGTCGAAAAACCAATTTCAATATCACATAACCTCAATTATCTCGACTGTCGCTGAACCGATTTTGATGATTACTTCAACATAATTGTAGAGCACATTTGTCTCTACATTTCGTCCATACATCATTTTCCACTCAGACTACACTATCACTCCGATTTTGCCGTTTAAGTGTGAAAAAATTGATTTTTCCAATAATAACGCTTTGAAATCACTCAGATGCCAATTTGACTGCCTCTACTCCACCAAGACACTTAAAATGGGGGTTTAAATGGAAAGTCCCGCAAAATACAACAATTCTTTGATATAGTTGAAGTTCAACAAATGACTACTTGGGGCACTCTGGATGAAAAAACGAGTTAAGAAACAAAAAACCTCGCTTATCTTGGCTTCTGAGTAATCGATGAGTTCAAGTTCTACGGCAAAATTATAGAGTACATTCTGGTCTACATTTCACCCATATATCACTTTTGTGCCAGTTCATCCAAATCCTTGATATTTTGGTTTAAATACAAAATTTGTATAATTTCACGAATTTGATTCAAGATAACTGAATGGCGTCTCCCAACTTCAGCTCTAAATCGAATTTGCATGCACTCCGAGTTAGCTCACGTTAAGAATCTCACCTACATAAGCCGGTTAGGATTATCTGTCCCTTTAAATAACATACCATAATATCTACAAAATGGGCCTAGTCCCATCTCTGGCGAAGGGTTGGACCAGTTCCCATAAATTTCTGCCCATCGTCCTTTGTTCAAAACTTGCACAAGAAAATACCTTTTATAGCTTTGGTCAATATTTATTCAAAAAAGTAAATTTTCTTGATAAAACGAAAATTGAGGAAAATCAAGAATTTATAAAGTATATCAAGTATACCAAGCTTTGATCATCTCGTGAGGGAGATCCCGTCCTTCTTCTATAGTCCTCTTAATCTCAATGGTGAAATTATCCAAGACGACGGTGGACGCTAACCCTATCTTAAACCATTTATAACTCTGTGCTTTAAAGAGGACTTTTCTCAATAGCACTCATTTTATTAATAATATATAAATAAATAAAATAAATAAATATATTAGCATTTTTTGTTCGTTTTAAAAGTATACTGAACAAAATGGATTTTTACTGTTTAATATTGGTTATTACTATTGGCCATTTTAAATTATTGTTCAGCCAAGGAAATTTAGGGATTAAGAAATGATTTTAAGGATTTTTTTGTTGTTAATAGTGTGAACTATTCTCCATCTTCAGTGGTAATATTGAGATTCACCCACGATGTTAAGGTAAAATGGTATCTTAAAAATGACTTTTTTTAATTCTTCTTCAAAGAGCTCCGGTAGATGTTTAATAATTGAAAATTCTATTGGAAATAACGTTTTTAACTAAAATTTCTTTTAGTTCTTAAAATTCTTTTAGTGTACAATTGAAGGGATTGATAGTTTCTTTTCGTTATACGATAACTATTGCTCTAGCGATAAAAGCAATTTTTCTTCTTCTTCATGTTCTGTGATCTCAGTGGTGAATAGTTAGAGATATCGACTTTGAGTCTTCAGAAGAGGCCTCAATGAGTCAACCTGAGGATTATTAATATGACTCCATATGACCCTCATTTTCCCCCATCCCTTCCGTTCAGAGATGGACGAAAGGAATACAATTTTGCATTAAAGCAAATTTTAAGTTTTAATGTGACTTTTATGCCATAAGTCCGTTATTGCGGGAAGAATATAATGCTATTTTTATGGATGAAAAGAGTCACATTTGCTCGCTAAAAAGGGTTTGATATCGAAAATAGACGGATAAAAGAGAGAGCACTTATCAATTATTCCTTCTGAAATAATGGTTGATAGTCAGTTTGGAAATTGAGCAGCAGCAATAACGTGTAGCTTGTAAATTATTCAGGTAGGATCCTGTCAACACTGTATTGGCTTTGTCCTCCAATTCCCAGGAGAATCACAGGTGAAATTAAATTTTACAATTCCTCCAACTTCATACCAATGTTACCACTACATATTTCATCATCTGCTCTTATCGAGACACTCAGCAGTCAATCACACTTCTGGAAAACGAATAATACCCCTTGAATTTCCATCATCCCGCCTGAAGAGGATCAACGTTTTTTTCGCTCTCTACTGCCGGAGCATGTTGAAATTGTGGGTGGATTAATATGTGAGTCTCTATTCCAATAATTATAAACGACAACTTCATCCCCATCGACAGTCATATGGGAGAGACTTAAGCTTAGGTGGTGCAAATTGATGCTACAAAGCGAAATGCGCTATATTTTTTTTTTCTAAAAGAAAGAAGAATTTTCTTGTGCAAGAGTGAGGTGTTATTAATTTTCATTGAAGCCTCGCATGGGGATTTCCAGAACTTTTAACTTAGCCTTTGATGTGTGTTTTCGATAAAGTTGATGACAATACCCCTTTGATGTGTGCAGGAAACATCCAATGATTGCATATTTCTTTTTGTATAATTCACAAACCAACATTTTGTAAATTACATTGTGAGAAATAAATTATTAAAAAATAACCACAGGTTTTTAATTAATTTTAAATGCTTTTTGATTTTATATGATATTGCAAAAAAATGTTTTTTCTAATTTATTCTGTTTTGAATTCTTTCTAAAATATTAAATTTATTGAATTCTTTAACAATTTGTGGAACAATTTTAATTTTGTAACTCATTTGAAAATTCTAGCGCAGGTATCAAAAATTCGTTTATATTTTAGTCCCCCCTGAGAATTAGCTGATTGCAATTACAATGTTAAAATCTCGAGGGGATGGTTGACTTTAAACCCTAGTTGTTGGTTTCTCGCAGTCGGCACCAAAACGCAAAGTATTATAATGGAATGACGCCTCGTCAATCAAAATACCCAAACAATGCGACTTTTTATTCACGAAGTGATGAATTAGAGGCTGAATTGAGCCCCATTCCACGGAGAAGGAATGCTGTGCTGAAGCAAGAGGCTCCCGTGGGACTTCCTCTGCTGTGTGTTAATTTGTGCAATAAATATCAAAGAACGGCGTGATGGGAGAGATGATGATTAATAACTCACCTTCATGAATGGGAAAGTCTATGGGGTGCCCCTGGTCCACGGAAATTGTACAAAAACGCCAAAATCCATAGCCCCAAAGTTTTGGGGACGGTATGAAAATTGATGGCAAATTAAATGGTGCTCCAACAGTGGAAGCCGCTGTAAATTTGTTTGCGGCAACTTTAAACACATAAAACTACTTGCAAAGCTCAATATATGCTTTGTGAGTCCTTAGAGAATTGCTCCCCTATTCTAGAAATGGATAATTCTCAATTCTCGACTTGCCTTATGGACATGAAGAGAATTAATGCCCAAAACTAATTGGACTTATTATAAATTCTAATTGCTCGTACCGTCGACGGCTATTCTACAAGTCGTTCTGCAAGTTCGATAAGAGTCAGAGATAGCTTCATTCCTGCCTTGCACCAATTTTATGTAAAATCTGTTAGAATAAGAGTAACATTAGAATTGAGAGGCGATACAGTCTAACTTTCTTCCTCTGGGGTTTAAATAGATAAGAATTTATATATGGATTTTATTGCTTAAAAGTTATTGCTATTATTAAGCCATGCCCGGAGGAACCAACATGAGAATAAACCGAATAAACCTTTTGGAGTTCAAAGCTGGCAACATTAAAAGCAATCGTTCTGAATTTGCTTTTTAATTTGGAGTTTTTTAATTCAAAGACCAGTAAGATTTCATAGATAATAATATTAAGTATCAAGGGGTAGATATTATCAGAAAAAATATGAACATCACTTCTGACACTTCATTCCGAATTGCTTTAAGCAATTTCGCAATTTATATGTCAAATCTTCAAAATCTGCACACGACTTACAACATAATAATAATTTAGTAATAATTAAAATGGAAATAAGCCTGTGAAATTTGTAAGGAAGGGTGCGCTATCTTAGGGCGACTCAAGCTTCGAACAACCCATTTTTCAAAATGTTTTTAATGAAAATGACTCATTATAATATCATAGTTTAATAGCTAGGCCAATTCCCCTGCTGAAAAGAGCCATTTGGTTAAGTCCACTAGGAACATAAAACAAATTAAATTGTCCGAGGTTTGTGTCATCTGAAGGTACCGCGCTTTCTCTTAGTATTTTTTATGAAAAATACATTAGGAGAAAGACTAATGACAAAATTATGAAAAAAATATAAAGTTTTTTGGTTTTATTACATTCTTCATTGTCGCTGTAAATTAAGAAAAAAATTACTGAAACATAAAAAAAAGGCGGCAAAGCGTTTCAGGCCTTGCGAAGTGTTCGAATTCGTAAATTAGATGCTCTACCTTTAAAATGCTTTGGCATCATTTACAATTTATTGATTCTCATCAATTTGAAACGATTAATATATTACTTAAAAGATTGCCCAAAATAGTTTTAAAAGCATTAAAATTGATTTTCTGAAAAAATTACTTATCGGTTCATAATCGGTTCATTACTGGTTCACAATAGATTTAAATCAATTTATTAAATTGAAAATTAGTTATAGAAATTGGCTCAAGCTTGTCCGATTGAAACCGGTTCAGTATAAGGAATTTCAAGACCTTTCCAACGGCCCCAAAATGACCCCATTTGATTAAGAAATATTCTCTCTAGTGCCTTTTTAACGTTTGACCTTGAAAAACCGGTATTAGGAGAGATTAATAGTATTTTTATAGTATTTTACCATATCCAAAAATGAAAAAATTGCACGATGCGTTATCGAGCAAACCCAAAAACATGGTTTTGGAGGGTTGAGGAGGGGCGGGGGAGAACTAAAATGTGAACGGTCCCAAGGTTGAGTAATGGGGGGAGAGTGCCCCGAAGGTTCCAAGTCTCTATTTCTAACCTTTGTGCTCTAGGCGTGTTAATGGCCGGACCAGATTTTTAAAATTCTAAAAAAATACGAGCCCTTGGGGGTAAGGAGTCAATATAAATATACAGTGGTGGGAATAAGTATAATAGTATAATTCCACCCCTTAATCCTTAAAAAACTCAACAAAAGAAGAAATGTCAATAAAAATTCATAAGTAGACCATAACGTCCTTTCATGCCAACATAAAAAATCGACATTTTGATTTTTTATTTTAAGTAATTTTAGAAATATAATAGATTTTTGATTTTTAGGCTGGAAATATGTATAATTCCATTCAATAAATTGAGCGCTAAGGTATTTATTTTGACCAAATTTAGGTTAATATCTTTTAATAATTTCATTTTTAACTTTAATTAATAAATTAAGCTCCATTTTCTAAAGTTTTGTATTAATTTTTGTCGAAATATCATAGGAAAAACGTTTAACGAACAAAAATAAAGGAAAAATTAAAGTCTTCATGGCGATGAATCTTAGAAACTAAGAAAACTGACTAGGTCCTATCAGATAATTGTCAAATTTCTCAATATATCCGCCATACATGCCTCTTAAGGTACCCCAAGGGTCAAAAATCTTCTGTTGTTAGAGGCCAAAAGAGCTTTTTGCCTATAACAGTGTTGCTCTTCAGTCGAAAAAAGGATTTTTCCGCCGAAATTCGATTGTGAAACGATGCTTTCTGTTTAGTATGGTTATATTCTGATGCTTTTGTTCCAAAATGGCATTCTTAAGTGACCTTGGATCATCATCGCATGAAAACTAAAAATCATTGAAAAAAGGCTTTTAACAGTTTGATCAACATGTTTTACAATATTAATAACTCAAAATTTAGGGATTATATACATATACTGCAATCTCTGTGGAATTCGATCAGCAAAAGTAAATTCACTACATTTTCCTTAATATTAGAGAAAATTTCCTAAGATATATCCTTAAATTCAAAGCGTGAATGATTGATGTTACTTTGTAATTGTTCAAATTATAATAAAAACGACAGGCATTTTTCTCATTGAGTACTAGTAATAGAATCGAGTCACAGAAATACTGTAGCATGCATAGTGCATCTTTTAGTATTTTTTATTAGTGTACAAATATACCATTGAAGGGCTAAATAATTTTCTATGAACTTTCATGAAAAACTTAAAACTGTTGATGAACGTAAGAAATCGATACGATGAACTTTTCAATAACATGTGAGCGAAAGCTGAACAAGACAGAAAATTCTTCACAACCATTCAATAATTGCTGTAAATACTGAGTAACTTTGTTGAAGGGCCATTGGAAAAGGAAACCGTAAAGTTGCAAAGTTTGAAGTAATCCTCTTGCAAAAGTCTCCGCTTTTGTGTTCTCTTTTTTTTTCCAACCATCCCCTAAAACCACTAAGCTCTTCCAGACTCTGAGTGATTTACGATTACCACGATCATGCATAAATATAAAGCCATTCTTTCGCAATAACACTTTCAAGTTCAAATGTCACTCACATGAACTTACCACCACACCCATAATTTCACCCTTAGTAGGATTTTCATGGCTGTTTCTCTTGTGCCATCCGTACACTAAAAAGCTTCAACTTTGCATTCTCAACTTTTTTCTGCGGTCAAGGGCTAAACCCCAGTAGCAGCAATATGGGGAATAATGAATATGGTCGTGGAAGTTGACTCCCTCACTGCTACATCAGTCACATGAAGTTTTAACTTTTGATGGGGAAGAGGGTGAAGTTGAGGAAAAAAAAGGGAAAAGCTATTGTGTTCCATATAATCTAAAAAGTCTTATAAAACTTCACGTGGATCCGAAAGAATCGGATAGTTAATGTTTTTTCGAATAACATTTTCAATTTTTTGTGTAAATTCATTTGGTACAGGATGGAATAATCTGCAAGATTATATTATTCGCGTAGTCCGAGAAAACAGAACTTTTTGTAATAATATAGGGTAAGTGTGCCAAATTCCGACCAGTTGCAATTTCGGCCACCTTTTTTGTTCCTCGAATTTCCATGAACTTTTAGATTTTACGTACTCTAGAGATTATACAACGCAAAATAATAACAAAAAATGTAGATTCGACAAACGAGATGACGTGAAAAAGATATTGGAAGAATTCCCGAAGGGCAAGGAACTATGAGAATGAAGGTGGGCGAAATAGGGCACCAAAGCTATGTGCACATTTTTATTCATTTTAAAATGTATTAAGAATGATTTTAGAGTAAATAAAGACGGTAAACTCTTTACAATGTTCAAAGCAACACTCTTTCAGAATAAAGAATAAAAAAAATCAATTTGTATTTAAATTATTACATTTCAAACTTGAGACTTTGACGCTTGCCTGCAACTATGCCGAAATTTGGCACACTCACCCTAAGTTCGTGTACACGAAAGTGTAATTAAAAAAAAAAGGGAATTTAAAAATTCAATGAACTCAAATTTAAAAACTAAAATTATTTAAAAAGTAAATTAAAAATTCTAAACAATATTACATACGTTAAATTTAAATATGAATTTTGGAGATTTGATCTTTATCATTAATCTAGAGCATATGCAAATCTGAATTGATCGGGAATCATTAATCCTATTGTTCTGTTGGATGATAAAATGGGCAAATTCTCGTTTCTCGTTTTCTTTACTAATCAGTCTCTCAAAGTGTCTGTACAAGAAAATCATTGTGAAAAAAAAGAAGTTGGAAAAATTGTGAATTTAGTCAAGAAATTGAGTGTTACTTAAAATAAAGGTGTTGGTACAAGACAAGGTGTTTCAGTGGCTATCCTGCAGTGAGGTTTTTGTAGGAGTGCATCCAGGAATTGTGGATTTGAGGCCCAAAAAAGGCAGCTGAATTGGTACCACGCGGTGGAACCCCAAAACCACGAGGAACTCTGGGGACAAAGACCAGAAAATTTTTTCGGTCTCTTCTCACCAGATTTCTTTGTATTTTCCCAGGTACGTGAAGACTCCCCCTTTATTCCCGGTGTGGGTGGAACTAGTGCAGGTTTTAAGCACATTTCTTTTTCTTATTCTTAAAGGTTGGTGATTCATGATAAAGCTAGAGCCCTAGCCTATAGTGATCATAATTTAATTCCCCGATTTATTTACCCAGGTTGGTTTGTGCACTTTCCCGCACAGTTCGCAATAATTTAAGTAAATAATAATAAACAATAATTTAAATAATATAAGTTCACAGTAATTTAAGTGCATTAGTTTTATCAAGATGTATACATATATAACTTTTTGCAACAAGAAATTCATCCAATGTTATTTTATTTTTTTTTTTGGTCATGAGTAAGCTCTGTCCAGAAAAATACACCACACCTTGTTCGGAATTAGTAGTTGATTTACTACATAAAGTCAACTTTATTTCATTTCCAATTTATAAAATAGGGTCGTAACATAATAAAAAAAAGTAAACTGAACAATAATTTACAAAATGTACAACCCGGTACATCGAAATAATTAATAATAATTTTTTTTGTTCTCTTACGGTGTACTTTTAAAGCCATCTCTAGAATAAGAGGCGTGGCTAAAGAGAACTTTATAATTTAAATATACTTGGCATATATGTGATTTGCATAGGGTGTGACATAAAATTACCATTGGCCATTTGGTATTCATCAGGTGAGACATTGATAAACTCATACATAGTGAAATTTCAAAAATGAATAGTCACTCTTGTTACTCTAATGAAAAGTGCTTACATTCGTCAAAATTGTCAGACAAATGGAACATGCCACACTATGACACGGTTTGGTATTACTTTGGTTTTTGAGTTTCCCTGACATTTTCCATTATCTGATTGCTAAAAAGGGGATATGGATCTCATTCAGTTTTTTCTCTTATATGCCTTCATTCTGCTGTGGGGACATTTCGACATTTTATATGAGAAAACCGAGATACTATCAACTTTCCTCAAACACTGCCATTTCCCATTGACATGATAGATTTATGGTACACATCCAGCTCCAACGCAAAGTCCTGTCTTTCACTGGTGAGACCACAGGAAAAGATGAAAAAAATGTATAGAAGAAGCCAAGAGACAAATGTATCGAAAGTAAGTGAAATGAGGAAAAATCTGTTGGTATTTGTTAACAGTGCTAAATGGGGATTTTGGGGTATGGTCGAGTGGATTGGGGTGAGTTAGGGCAAAAAGCCGGCAAATAATCCATTCACTCGGAACTACATGATTTAATGACCCAATCTATTCCCCATTATCGACAACTTACTGCCTTTTAGCACTCCCTCGACTTTGTGCATCCACTCGACTCCTCTCGAGAGTTCCCCAAATTGCACCCCATTACACTATCGTCATTCCTCTTCACCCAACATTGAGATCTTTCCTCTCTTCATTTCAGACATTCTTCAGTCTGCCCAAGTCCAAAGGCGAAAATATCAATTAGAAATTGCTAATACAGCACTGAAAAATCGAAGTCTACCCCAATATTAAGTAACCTCCTCAAACTGGGGAAAATCATTTAGGAAGTAAAAAAAATTGTTGAGGGGTAGTTTTGAGACGAAGACTCATATTAACATTTAAGTCACGTATTTCATTAGCCAAGTCTCCACGATAATAACCAATGTCGAATTAATAAATTCGCTATGAAACTCACAGATGCTCAAGATGCAAGTCTTCCGACTTCTCTCGAGAAATATTGGAAGGAGACAGCATCTCTTCAGGTTCAAAGAATGACGAGTTATGCGGAAAATCAACTTGTGGAATTTTCTAGTCTCGAACACCATCAAATTTAAATACGATCAATCACCCAAGTGCATTCGAGGAAGCTGCGATAAAGTGATTTATTGACTGGGTGATACTTAAGTTCGAAACACTATTTGATAACGCCGTTACAGAGTAACATACAAAGGTCAAGGGGTGTAAGTCTCAGTTTGTTTCAACACTTTAAAGAGATTAAAAAGTTGTCTATGTCCAAGACTTTTTCACATAGTTTCCTCATATATATTTTTTTATATTTCAATTTACAATGCAATTTCGATTAAATGTAAAGTTAAAGCAATTAAACGTTTTAAATAGACTACAAAAATGCAGAAAGAATGGCTTAAATTCAGAGTAATGAAGAACAGAAAATAATAAAAAGTAAATGAAACTAAAATATGTAAAAGAGAAACATGATTTATAGCCCATGCATAAAAATACACATTTAGCGATATCACATTAGGGGAGTCCTGGGGCAAATTTTGTCAAAACGAATATTTCAATATTCACTATATTCTAAAATAAAAGAGACTGAAACTTGAAATTTTTATTATAGATAGTCTTCATGAACCATCTTAAACTTACAAAGTTTCAAGGGATTCGAGGAAGGATTATGTAAAATAAAAAATAATGAAATTTTGAGCCCCATTTTTGGAATATTTGGCTTACAGAAAATATCAATACTGATTAGCTCAATTTGAGCATATTTCTCGTTAAGATATTAGAATATTAGAATATTTATTTGGTTATTAATGGTGATTAATGATAGGGAAAAACTATCTTCGACAAAGTTGTAGAGGAATAAATTTTCTATAAAAATATGTCTATTTGATATTTTTAAACTCACAAGTTATCCGAAGGCTGACAAAATTTGCCCCAGCAATTTTGAGAATCTCCTCAAAATCGACTTTCAGAAAGTGATTCGAAAAACACATTCCTTTCGAGATGGAGGTAAATAGTCTTCTGCAATGTTGTAGAGCAGTAAATTTTTCTATAAGAATATGCTCATTATAAATCGTTAAAGTTTTCTCAGAGCTCGTAAAAGAATTAAATATGCGTTTTGACAAGTTTTGCCACAGTCTCCCTTACTGATCCTTGATATTCTCCAATTCATTACAAATTTGGATTGATACAGTTGGGTTTGAAGACTCAAGGACTTAATTCATTCAATCTGAATTAAATCCAAATTTGACCAAATCGGTTGGCAAGTAAACGGTCCAGAATGGTTCAAAATTGACCTTGATTTTGATTCTTTCATTGTAAAAAGTTTGTTCAAAGTGAGAATAACTTAATTTTTGACGTATTTTAGGAGGATAGGGAACACATGAAAGAGGAGGGGTAAAAAGAAAGGGATTAGCTTCGAGATTATGCCACTTTAGGAATATTATCAAAATCCCTAAGTCGATGTCTCTTACCGTTTGAATTTTATATGGGTCGAAAGACTGAAAAAATGCGAAAAACAGTATTTTAAAAATGGAGCTATTAACGTTACTTTAGCAATCCATCAGAGATTGTAACCAATACAGTCGGGTTCAGAATTACAAAAGCTTTCAAAAAAACTTTAAATTTGTCCAAATCCGTTGAAAAATAAGCCCTCTAGGGGCTCCAGGGAGTTTGAACTTTCATCTTCAATAATCCAAGATGGTGAATTAACCGGTCAAAGGTGTCGATATTTTAATGTTCAACTAGACTAACTAGAAAATATATCCGAAAATAATTCAAATCGCTTGGACAGGGATTGGGGTGATTTGGGCAGGTTATTTCGCTAGGAATATTGACTTGTGGGATTTGGGGGGGGGGGGGGGGTTAGCAAACATCGGAAGTCAGTATCTCTTACCGTTTAGTAGCCAGGATGGTGAGAATTTTAAGAAGGGATTGCGGAAACTGCTCTCTCGTGGAGTTTGAGCACTTCAAAAATTTTAACGTATTATTACCATAATAAACATGAAATAACATTAACTTAACAATTTTTTAGTATAACATAACATACCTTAATATTTAAACATGTTTATTGTTGGAATTAATTAATTTTTTTTTCGAAAAATTCAAAAATTTCCACAAAATTGAATAGGTGTGATCAGCTGAACTTTAACCCTAAATATTTTTTGAATGAATCATTGAGAAAAAAAGAGGGTGCGATTAACTTTCTTTCCTCATAACTTTAACACATTTTAGGTGTAAAAATATATCAAAATTTTTTTTATGTTAATTTTACACCTTTTCAAGGGTAAAATTAACATGAAAAAGGGTAACTTTAAATCCAAATACACCTAAAAAGCATAATATTTACACCGATTTCGGATCAATACTGCAGTGTAAAATAAACATTTCCAGAATATTATTTTAACTTTTTCGGATTTCTCTAAGTGTTAGGTGAAGTAATTATTATTATTGTGTGCCAAATTTCGGCATAGTTGCATGCAAGCGCCAAATTCTTAAGTCTGAAATTTAATATATTTTTTTAAATAAATTGATTTTTTTAAATTCCTTCTTCTTAAGGAGTATTGCTTGGAACCTTGTAGACAGTTTATCGATTTCATTTTCTCTAAAATCATTCTTAATATATTTTAAAATGTATAAAAATGTGGAGATAGCTTTGGTGGCCTATTACGGCCACATTTATTCTCATAGTTCTTTGCCCTTCGGGAATTCTTCCCAAGTCTTTTTCACATTATTTTGTTTGTCGAAGCTACATATTTTATTTGCAGTGTATAATCTCTCTAGAGTATAAAAATTCTAAAAATTCATGGAAATTTGAAGAACAAAACCGTGGCCGGAATTACAAGCTGGCCGGAATTTCGTACACTTTCCCTATTTACTTTTTGTTTTAAATCTTTTTGTTTTCAATGTTGCCTAGTGGTTATAGTTTGCGTCCATGTAACATAAAGCGAACGGCATATATTCCAGTAAAGTGGAATGCTTGAACACAATAACAAAATAGCAGTAGTTTTACAATTGATCTGTAATGGTGATTGTCATAATAGATTGTTCTAAAAACATTTAATCTTGGGTTGTTTTGATAACCAGAGACAGTGGTTGATATATCACGTTCTTTTCCACAAAACTATAAATTTCACATAGGAAAATATTATTTTGAACAGTTTCCTACATGGTTGTGTGTAGTAGCATTTTCCAACAATAATACGATAATTTCGTGATGAAATTCAATGAGACTAATTAAGGAACTCACAATACGACGCACAAATAATATAGTATATGGTATAAATGTGAAACGTGCATCAAGAATTATTTGAAATGAAATTGTTGCTATAAACCAACATTTTACTTGGTATCCCGGATTCCCATTCCCAAGCTTCCTGGACTGTGGTATCAGAGTATATTCCGGCAGCGAGAAATCGTAACCATGTGACGAATAGTGGTCGCATTTGTGGCGAAATTGCATTCCATTTGGTGTAATGAATTGTAATTAAATTTCGCTTGGAGAATATTTTAAGAGACACTGTTGAATAATAATAATATGGCAAAAACATTATTTGAGTCCAAGTATCCTCTTGAGAAAATCACCACAGAGGGTATAAATTTTATTTTTTTTCTCTCATTATTCTTTTTCTTGTACAGTTCGTGCTGACTTAAAATGCCTTTTATTTGTAAAATGAAGGCGCTATCTTATGGCTACTACTTTCGACTTTTCCAAGCTAAACCCACAGACAATTTTACACATTGATCAGACAAGCGTGAAATTGCACTTTAACTACCCTCCCTGCAAGTTTAGTGGGAGGCACAAGTTGGAGACAACGATGAAGACGAAGGTCGAAGGACCATGCCTTGCATAAGAACAATAGGAAATTTATTTCTTATTTTCAGCAATTTCACACGACTAACGATTTTGGGGCTATTCTGCTACGAAAATTTACATTCTGCCACTTTTGAAGGAAACTTTCGCCCCTTACCACCCATATACACATATAGAAAAAAAGCTGAAGACAAACTTTTATTTCCTTAAAACAGATATGTTTTTGGGAGTTGAAAGAGAGACATTTCCATTGTTATCAATGGATGCCCCGAGAACAAATCTTGGCGTACAATGAAAAGTGCTAAATCATGTAATGGAGCGCCTCTCGAATTTATTTCGCCTCAAGTGATTTCAACCTAAATTAACCTTTCAGAGTGTGTACCATAGTGGTGATTCTCATGGTTTAAATTTCAGCTCAAAAGTTCTCTAGAAAATAGATGAAAAATTTTCTATACAACAATGGAAGAAACTACATTAAAGATTCAAGTGTTGTTTCCACTGTGGAATTTTCTCATTTATCGTCTTGTATGAATAGATAATGATGTTATTATTGGCTTTTCTGGAAATTCCATTCCGTACGTGACTACAAATTTTAATGTCTATCTTGAGAATAAAATTCAAAATTGAAAGTTTTAGTTTATACTTTATGTCTTGTTATACTACATTACATGCATTTTACTTAAACACAATTTATCGTGAAGGAAAATTCGTGGATTGCTGTAATTGTGAGTTTCTTCAACTCTTAAAAAATAAGACACGCCCCCTTTAAATTTAACCCTTTAAGGACGATTGGGTCACCCGTGACCCATAGAGAAAATAATTTTTCCTGACTACCTGGAGTTATTTCTTTCTAATGTTTGTACATAATCATGAAGTAGAAAGATGTAGGAATCTAGGATATTTTTTGCAAATCTCCAGCTTATTTGCTATATAAAAAATATTTGAGCTAAAAATAACGAATTTTCAAATTTTCACGTTGGTGCTTGAATTTTAATATTTCAAATTTTTTTAAGCAAAAACCTCTTGGAACTAGAAACTATAATAACTATACATAATATTTCTCAACAAAGTAAAAAATATAGTTTATTGGTATTTTCAGGAAAGCTTCATAATTTTCATGGGTCATATATGACCCAATCGTCCTTAAAGGTAAAAAACACCGAATTTGCCTCTAGTGGATTTTCGAAGATTTGAAGTTAGACTGTTTCATGTTTTTGTTTATGTGTACGCAAAATAGTTAATTATTCGTATAATATTGTGTGATATATCAATTAGCTGAGATTTCCCAGTGCAATACTGACTAAAGAAGGTAATATTTTGATATTTTATAAGATACTTCTGCGTATATATTGTAAATTCATAATTTTTTACTCTTGTAGATGATTTCAAAAATGGAAAAAAAAATTCATGATCAATGAACCCGAAATCATCCACATATTATGCCCGGAAGATAGCGATGATGCCGACAATCTTGTCCTGAACGAAAGCGACATAATATAAATATTTGGAACAGGATGTGGATGAATTGGACTTTGAAGTCTTCATCGAAAACGCATCAACTCCGGAAGAACTCCCGGATCCACAGTAAGGAGCAACTGTACGTCTGAAATTCCCAGAGACAAGCAACATTGCACCTACCCATTACCATCAAACCTGTTTCGAAGAAAACTGAGGTGCACCTGGTGCTAACAGAAAAAAGGATTATAAGACCAATTGTATTTGTGAGGCATGCGACATTTATTTCTGTGTTACATTACCAGTATGCGAGACTTGTTTCGATGAATATCATAAAAATTAAAAATGAAGTAAACAATAATACTTTTTTCATAAAAATTATTGTTTTTGTGTACCAGTCTTCAAGAGTCTTTAAGACCAAAAATTGAAAGAAATTTTTTAAAATTAATTTTTGATCGTTTTAATTTTTACTCGTACACTAAATATTTTTTTTATTATTATGCTCAGCACACAATAACTTTTGTTTATAAACATGTTTTCATAATTTCCTATGAGAGAGAGCGAGATAACTAGATCTACGTTTCATTCACTCTCACTGAAATGTCAAAAATATGTTTACAAAACAACAGTTATTGTGCGTTGGGCATTACAAATATATTCAAGTTATTTATCTTTCAAAACTAACAGAGCAAACGAGTAAACTAGTCGTCTGGAAAATTTTGTGTTTTTTATCTTTAAGGACGATTGGGTCATATATGACCCATAGTTTTCCAGGACTCCTAGGGATGGGAAAATTTCTTTTTAACCGTAAATCTCTTATTTAGGTTAAAATATCGAGGGAAATTTGATTTCATTGAATTTCGCTAAGCGGAAAGCTTATCGTCCTTAAAGGGTTAATGCAAAAGAGCATATGACATTATGACATATAACATTATTATAGCTCAGGTCAGGGAACATCCAGCGAGGAGTGTGAGCCATCGTTGAAAAGGTCTCGATATCTGCTACAGCATACTAAAACTCAAAGAAAATGCATCGTCTAGTTTTCGAAATATTTTAGATCGATTAATCGCACATTCAATTAAAGCGGTTGAAGCTGAGGTGTTCCGAGAGTTATAGTACTGCAAAAGAGCTTTCCAAAACATAAAAATTTTTCAAATTCTAACAATTAGAACTCGAGATGGCCATATGAAAATTAAATTGTTTACCCCTTATAACTAGGGTCAATGTAGTCGGAGAGGGAAGGTAACATTTTTTTTAGACGAAAGCTTTTAGGTCCAGCTATAACCTACTAAAATTTGAGATGGAAATGGCATAATGGGGGGGGGGGGTTGATCTGACATCATCAACTTCTAATCGCCCATCGACATTTAATTTTTATCGAAAACCGTTTGTTGATATCTTTCTCTATTCTCTCTCCAAAAGTGATTATACGACGGACGGACGGACAGGATGGACCGCCGACGAAAATTCTATAAGTTTAGCTAGATAAGTTTAGCTGAAATTATTTACAGGCTATCTCAGAGGTCTTGCAATTCGCTATGTTCGGAAATTAAAATGCAAGCAAATTCGATTTTGAAATAAACTTTGGCGATAATGCTTTAGGCGTACATCAAGAAAATTTCATGAAATCAAAATTCACATCCCCATCCCATTCTTCTTTAAACATTTTGCATATATCCATTCCAATCTCTCGCACTTAAAATTTGATTGAACTAAATTTCATCAATTTCAGTCGACTTTAAAATCGATTATCTCTAAAAGTAAAAGAAAATAACCCCCTATACCACCTATACCATACAATTTATACAATAAAATAAAAACGGAGGGAGACACGATGCTTCAAACCACAGAGGCTGAGGTTGGAAAGAATATCAGTAAAGAAAAAATACTATAGAATTGGTTTCCTTAAGTACATTTATCTATTTAAAATAAATGTTCTTATTTGGATGTCTTTAAATGGAATCTCTAATCTCTTTTGCTGGTTTATCGATCCCTCAATTAGCATTTCAAAGTGTATTGACTTGATTATGGGTTTTAACAGCTTTCAAAGTTACACTTGAACTCTGCTAACTTCTTTAAGTGAAAAGTCGATGAATAAATCACTTCTTGAGGGTTTTGATGGTATACAGAGAGATAAAACTTTCAAGCATTGGCAGCAGAATTTCATTAGAATTAAAGGTGTAATTTGAGGGGTTGTTGGTCGGAAATTAAGAGGAGACCCTCAGCTTTACGAGCGAATTTATCATTTTAATTTGAGAAGAGCACACGGCACGAGGGAAAATGCACAAGTTTTACTCTTTCAACATCGTTTGGTCCTGGCAGGGATTTCACATAAAACTGCATAGAATCCAGAAAACATATGGGATAAAGGGGCTAACGGGAAGGGGAGGATGGAACAGCTAGAGGAAAGAAGAAGTGCGCTATGAAGGTAGAGACTTTATTTAGCAAAATTGTCACGTATTTCATTATCACAGAGAAAGACTTTCGTTTATTATAGGAAGCTTTTCGTACACACAACTTATGATTTTTAATTTAATACCAGACAACGATGACAACATTTTCTTACTCTATGGGATTTCTCATCTCGCAGTGCTTTGGTAAATGAGTCAGATGATTAAAGGTAGAATCATATTGTGCATCGTTTTCTTATCGTTACCATGAAGAGTCTTACCGTTTGCTAAAGCAGGGGCCCATCAAGCCTATAATAAAAAGTGAAGATATTTTTCAGTTTTCCTTGTAAAAATTTTGCAGATTTTGCACCGCGACTTAAACAAATTTGCTCGTAGTTCTTGCATTATTTCGGCGAATATTATGAAATATGTATTTTTAGATAGCTTTTAATCCACGATTTCGAAATATATCAGACTGATAAATCAATTCTTTTTAGGAAAAACTTACCAATAGTCTTCAGTGCCTTTATGCAAAAACGTATGGAAAAATCAAATGTCGAGAGGCCCCTGGTTAAAGTTTACAAAATTTTCGGAATATTCACTAAATATTTGCGATATTTAATATTCCTACAATATTTGCAAAATATTAGGAAATCATTCTCATATTCGCATCATATTGAACAATATTCGCTAAATACCGGAAAGATCAGATTCTTTTTCTCACAATATTTGTAAAAATTGCACACAATATTTATCAAATATTTTCATATTTTTCTCAAAATTTATAGTAAAATATTTTCAGCAAATTCGCTAAAAATTTGTACAATAAAGGATACTTTCCTATTTGCAATCAAAGAATCAGTGTTTTCATAAACTTATTCAAACTTATCACAGATTGTTCCTTCATATTTAGTCATTAATTCGCAATAAAAATTGAAATTATCCAATTTGCGAATCATATTCTGTAAAAGATTATATCTCTCAGCGAGGATTTAAATGCCTTTTGATGATTTTATGATTATTATTTATATTTTTAATATGATCGACAATTATTCAGGTAACCCATTTCTATTCTGTGGCTATCGCCGTCTTAGCGTTGATACCGATCCTTTTGGTATAAGCGATGGATAAATAGGGTAAAGTGATACAAGTTGAACATAGGGTTACAAATTGGACAATTCGCCGGTACAAATTGAACGTGGCTTTTTTCTTGATAAATACAGTACAAAATTTGTTTTTAAGCACAACCCATGTAGCAAAATATCAGGAAATAACGTTATTCTTATGTGCTCGAATTCGGACGAATAACACCTCACTGACATCAAGGTTCCGGGTATGGGGAATAGCTCGATGATATTCAAAACGTAATTTTCCCAAAGAAACTAACGTCATGGAATTTAACTTACGAAAATATAACATTTTTACTTACACTCATATAATGCAATCATTATGTTAGTTTTGTATTTCTTTAGCTTTTTTTTTTTGAAGTTCGCCGCCTGATGGCGTTGTGTGAAATTATACGAATATAACAAAATGTATTATTATAAAAATAATATTGTCTTGGCTAGTAGAATATTATCCTGTCATGGCTATATTATAATAATAATCTTTGTCATGGATAGAACATTATTTGCAGTCATTCAATCGAATAATTATTATTTCCCATCACAATCATCGCAATATTTTATGGTCTTTATATATTAAAAAGAACATGCCAATACCTTCCCTCGGTAGAGAATTTGTTAATACGTCCCTAAAAACATCTCCGCAGCAGAAAAATGTTTTTAAAATAATTTTTCAGTGGCAAAAATATTGAAATTTACTCAATTTTTTTTAGGATCAATTCTAAAATATCCTAAACCCTTAAGAATACCTATATTTGATCAAAAATAGCTGAAGATGGTGTAAATAATCGAGGATGATTGTCATTGAATTCACACAGTAGAAATTTCAATGGCTGTTCTATGTCACACCCCATGAAAAAATGGATCGTCGGACAGTCCACGGACATGTCTGAGGACAATTCCTTCAGATATATTCGACATGGTAAAAATCACATTTAAATATAGTTTCATTTCAGTAATACAAATCTAGAGTAGTTTAAATATTTCAGTAGTATGAATGATTGTATTTTCACTACTGAACTTGTAAAACTCCTTTAGTGAAAACAATTATTTTATATTGTGATATATGTTAAGATATTGCTGGTATAAAAAAGAATGTTTATGATATTTAGAAAATTATTTCAACATAAAAGAAACATTGATCACTTCATTTACACAATTAAATAAAAATTATATTTTAACCCTCTAACGGTGTTTTCTTTAATATCCAAAAAATTAGTTAAATAATTTTGTCTAGGGTTATTAATGGCCCACTGAACTCAAAAATACCATCAATTCTTCATTATCTCTTTCCGTTTGGGCGCCAGGTGAGAATAGGTAAAGACCGCCTGGAGGCGTTCACATCGGTTTAAGGCATAAAAAGACTGAAATATTTTAATTGAAAAATAGTGAACAAATAGTAAAATAAATTAATTTTAAACGTTTTTTATGGATGAATGTTTTATGATTATCCAAGAAATGATAATTTTTAGGAAAAAACGTTTATAATTTTTATAATTAGACGTTAATGAAGCTTAAGATGTTTCAATAAGACTGATTTTTACCGAATAGGTCACAGATCAGCTATGAAAACGTCACTTTCTTGTATAATTTGAAGGTCCTTTGAAATATATTGCTCATCTTCTGGTTTTATTTCACGATCTGGGGCATTAAAGGACGAATTAGGGAACTCATCATCACTGTTGAAGTCTGTTTCTTTATCAATTTCGATTAATTCGCAGAAGTCGACCATTTTACTCATTCTGGACAGTCTTCGTGTAATCTGAATTGTTTTCCATTATTAATATCTTGGAAATTAATAATAATATATTTTACTAGAGCAACCAAAACAATTAAATAAAAAAATCGGTAATTTTTGAAAATTTTACCCTTGAACGGATAAGACCGCCCACAGGCGGTCTTCCTTTTTTTCTTCTAAAACTCTTACTACTAGTTTTTTCACACTTATCAATTGAAATATACAAAATAGAAGAACATATCTTTCGGAAAATAAGATTCTTACTACAGTTAGATTACTTTAAAACAATCTTTTTTGCATTTGAAAACGCAAAATGTCGCGGGCGACATTTTGTTGTTTTTTCTCTGCCCTGTCACACATAACTGAAGATTGTAAGCAAACGAAAGGTCAAAATGAGTTCAACTTCAGAAAATAAGTTAGTAAGACTATAACTGAGGACACTGTAGATATTTCAACTTCAAATAAGTAATATTATCGCAGTAAATGTGATTTATAGAATGGCCGCCTGGAAGCGGTCTTACTCGTTAGAGGGTTAAATATATTTTTCCTGGAAGACAATTTTTTAATGTTTTATTGTTTTGTATCAATCAACTGTGTCTACACATTAAAGCTGGTTTCATCAAAAATTTCAAAAATGTTTGAAAGAAAAATTCCTATTTTTGACAAGTTTGATAGAAAATTTGTTGTTTCACTGCTGAAAAAAAGCAAGAAAGTTTCTGGTATAGTATTTAGCGCATTTTTGTGGAAATTTTTTCAAAAAAAAAGAACGAAGGAAGAGTGTTTTTTTTAGATGTCGTTTTTATTTAATAAATTTCGATCTAGTTTTAAAGGAATATTTTCAATGATTTTTCTCTAGAAATTTCCGGAAGTTAACGCATCGGTGTTTTCTTGAAGTCTTCTTCAGTACATTTGCTCCGTGCTTCATGGTTTATAACATGGATGGAAAAGAGGAAGTTGCCGGACCCTCTGGCATCTCTATTATTTACTTTCCGGAATGCGCGAACATAATCGCAAAACTTTGTCTTTATTTTATCTAAAAATATTGTGTGATATTCACAGTTTGCTGTGAGGAAAGTTATTTTTTCGTAATAATCTCAAAAACACTCTCAATAGACAAATCTCAGTAACTACTCGGAGAAGTAAATTCGTAACTAGGAGCCTCGTCCCAAGTATAGCAAAAGAGCTGTCAATGTTCCTGTTCCTGATCATAAGTCCTTCTTCTAAACCAGATCCCTATCCACAAGTTTTCCTCCAATTTTGCTGAAATTCTGAAAATTCACAAATTCACTTTTCCGGGTAACTTCTGGGATTCTATTGTTGAAAGTGTTTTCGAGATTATTGAAAAAAAAAAGTTTTCCCACAGCACACTTTGATTTAGACAATATGTAGAAGAAAATAATAATACAGTTTTGAGGTTATGTTTGCGCATTTTGGGATTTGGGATGGAAGTGAAAATTACGTTGATGGTCTCCCGATCGATTTAAAGAATAATTTCAACATTTATGTATGGTTCACATAAGTTTTAAAAATATTTTCTCAGTTATCTTCAGGGAATTTGTCCTAAAATATATATTTCATATTTTTAGAAAATGACAAAAACCAACAAATGAGGCTTTTAGAGTGATCAGAGCCCAGTGTCTTAGATGAGCAAAATTGTAGTCCTAAGTGTTGCCTATCGTCTGGTGTCAATGATTTTTTAATATTTTGTTTAGTTTATTTTATACAAATTTTTAAAACCTCTCTTTAAGACAATTTTTTGGAAATTTTTAGAGAAATTCCAATTTTACACCCTGAAGGAGTGGCTTTAGAAAGTTTTTTGTAATAATCAAAATTGAAGCACAACTAATGACCTTTCCAACGAACCTACGAGTTTTAAGTTCTGTTCACCAGAACCTGAGATATAACAAATAATGTAAGGCAAAGCAGAAAAAAATATAAAAGTATGAATTAAAAATAATTGATAGGTGATTGAGCAAAACTAAAAGCATGTTCTTAATCAGGGGACTCGACTCTATCAAACGTGCCATGTGAGACCATTAAAGCAAAGCCGTGTTGCATAGTGTAATGAGACGCAGCATTTTTGTGTAGATAATTTTAAAATTATTACATTAAATAGATTGAAAATCTAAAATTTATGAGAATTTTTATTACATTGAGTGGGTATTTTCAAAAAAGAAATATTTTTTTATATAATGCTTTTTGTTTATCTAAACAAAATGATAAGTTTGTGACCGCAAGTTTAATAAAAATATCTAAATCCATGACATATCTATCATTTCTGTAATATTTGGAAATAAAATCATTAGGTATATTTGGCAGCTGGATTTCTTCACTAGTTTATTCAGGTGCAAAAATCCACTAAATAACTCTGAAAATCTCCATGATTTTATATACACCGAAATTCCTGTGAAAATATTCAATGGATAAATCTGTAGAATATCCCAAAGAAAATAGAGGACTAATTCCTTGGAATTGTCCGCTACTGATTCTCATACCGTGTTATTTGCTATGGGGTTGTCATAATAATAGTGCGTACAGCGCCATCGCGTGGTAAACTTCAGTTACAATAATAGTGCGTACAGCGCCATCGGGTGGTAAACTTCAGCGAGAGCCAAAACTAATGGAGTCACTTCGTATCATGAACGTCAGAAAAATGTTATATTTTCTGAAGTGTAATTCTAAAAAATTACGTTTTGAATATGATCGAGCTATTCTCCATTCCGGAACCACGACGTTAACATTGTCTTGAGTTTCCAAATAAATTTCTTCTACCTTAATTTTACTTGAAATAACAGCGAAACAAATTAAAACTCAACTTTGATAAATACAAAAGAACTTCAAAAGTGGAGAATAGCGTTTTTCTTATTAAAAACAAAAATTCCCTAGAAGAAATTCTATCATGAAAGTTTCCTTGCAGAGAAATTACCATAACTTAAATCGTGGAGGAAATGTGTCATAAAAACGTAAGTTTTGCACTAAAAATTACAATTTTTTACTCAATTGTGTCACAGTATTCACGGGTGCTTCTTCTTTCAATTATGCTTCAACAGTTAAAATTTCATATTCCAAGAAGTAAATAGGCATAAAATAGCTTTAATTTGTTTCTAATCAATGTTTTTTCACGCTATTTATCCAATTTTAGTTCTTGAAGCAAAATTGAAGAAGAAGAAGAATAGTGTAATTTAACAATGCAAAACTTACATTTTCATGACTTAATTTTTTCCAATACAGAAGATTGGAAGAATTATGTCACAAAAACGGAACTTTTGTGGTCACAAAAGTAATAATCAAGTACAGTGCCCACAGATTGCTTTTTCTTTCAATTATGCTTTAACAATCAAAAGTGCATATTCCAGGAAGCAAGATAATAAAAACTTGTTTGGATTTGGTGCTAATCAACGCTATTTTCCACTCTTTTTTCTCTAGATATGCATTTTTAATTGCTGAAGGAAAACTTAAGAAGAAGAAGAATCATGTAAATTAGCAATTCAAAGATTATGTTTTCCTGACATCATTTTTCTAATTAGGAAAAAACAAAACTTTTCTGTAATAATGCTTTCGAAACAATTACAGTTTTGTTTTTTACGTTATTAACTAACCTGTTAATAACATAAAATGTATGTTGTTGGAGTGATTCATGCTGGAAGTAACTTTAATAACATACAAATTGCAGTTTCATTACGTTAAGTTCCAATAATCGTAAGAAAATGTTTGCTGGGAAGGAACCAAATTATAAAAACTAAAGCACTAAAAATAAACAAATAAAAATGAAGTACTAAATTTATCAAGAAAAAATGCCCTGTCCAACTTGTACCATTTTACCCTATGCGAGTAATGAGAAAAACTATGCGTCTTTGACATGGTCGAAGAGAATCTGACCGTCAATGTGAATGTGTCTCAAAGATGTACTGGGGTAAGAGGTACCTATTACCTGGTGGATGAACTTTTCATTTGCGTTGTGCATCGAGGGTTGTAACCATTGATAGAGATTTCACATAGCCATGATGGCATGTGACTGTAGATCAGAAGATAAACATTGTATCACGATTAGACAACAAAACAACCAACAAGTCGTTTAACTCCCTCTTCGCATAATTTTAAACTTGGACGTGTATTGGCTGGCTTTTAATGATTAGGGGGCGGAATTCTCCACCCATTCCGACACCGTGAATTATTTCGCAAACCTTCAAAATACCTCCAAGCAATTATCATATTCATTCGAGAATCCCTCCTCCAAAAACGCCAACGTTAACCCTAGTACTGGGGGTTTTCACGATTCATTGCCGTAATCTGATTGTCTGCTCATCCCTGCTCGGTCCAGCTTTTTAGGCTGGCAGCTCATCTATTGCATTCCAACTTTCCCCAATCTTGATTGCAAATTGTTAAACAGCACAATGTTTCAGATAGGGGTTTGATGGCAAAAGTAGAATCCCCCATGTTAAGTAATTTTCCCAAAAACGCTAAAACCGCACATGAAAGCACTTTTTAAAACCGCATTCTCAACAAACACAATCATGGCCTTTTTCCCACAGAAAATTATAAAGAGATAATTAAAGTAATGAAATTGTCCATCTCCATTCAATTTTCTGGCTTTTCCTGCTTGTTATAGGGAGAAATTTTTGGGAGTATAATTAAATTTTTCTTAAATCTCAATTGGATGGGCAAGATTTCCTTAATTCAATTACAAAATTTCTATTTTAATGAAGTTGGTAAATAATTTCCAAAAGATACAAATGATTTGCTCAATAATTTATCGAATGGTTATACAGTTAGATTACAATCATGTCAATGTGTTTGATTCTCAAATAAAAGCAGTTTTCAAGGGGTAACTCATTTTGAGAAACCCTCGTCAATTGTCCGAGAAACGCTTCGCGAAACCCGAGAAACCCACTTTTTGCATCGAGAAACCTAAGAATTGCATCGCAAAACCCAAGAAACCGAAGAATTGCATCGCGAAACCCGAGAAACCCACTCTTTGCATCGCGAAACCCGAGAAACCCAATGTCTGCATCGCGCAACCCAAGAAACCCAAAAATTGCATCGCGAAACCCGAGAAACCTAAGAATTGCATCGCAAAACCCGAGAAACCCAAGAATTGCATCGCGAAACCCGAGAAACCCACTCTTTGCATCGTGAAACCCGAGAAACCGAATGTCTGCATCGCGTAACCCGAGAAACCCACTTTTTGCATCGCGAAACCCGAGAAACCCACTTTTTGCATCGCGAAACCCGAGAAACCTAAGAATTGCATCGCAAAACCCGAGAAACCTAAGAATTGCATCGCAAAACCCGAGAAACCCAAGAATTGCATCGCGAAACCCGAGAAACCCACTCTTTGCATCGTGAAACCCGAGAAACCGAATGTCTGCATCGCGTAACCCGAGAAACCCACTTTTTGCATCGCGAAACCCGAGAAACCCAATGTCTGCATCGCGCAACCCAAGAAACCCAAAAATTGCATCGCGAAACCCGAGAAACCTAAGAATTGCATCGCAAAACCCGAGAAACCCAAGAATTGCATCGCGAAACCCGAGAAACCCACTCTTTGCATCGTGAAACCCGAGAAACCCACTCTTTGCATCGTGAAACCCGAGAAACCGAATGTCTGCATCGCGTAACCCGAGAAACCCACTTTTTGCATCGCGAAACCCTAGAAACCAGAAACCCTTGTCAGAAAAAATGGGAATGAGTTACCCCTTGGCAATTTTCTAAGTTATTAGTTGCTGCAGTTATTAGCGGAATGTAGGCATGGTTTACACAGAGTGAACCTGCAAACGATGTGAATTTTCTCCTTGTTTGCAAAGAGCTGACTTACTATTTCTCATCTCGTCTCATGAGCTTAATAATTATCTATCTTATGGCTAAAAAATGACGAACTAGCTCTTTGTAAAACAAGAGAAAATTTGCGTTGTTTGAAGGTTCACTCTGTTCGAACCATGCCAACATTCCTCTATATCACTCATTAAAAGTTTTCTCCAGTTGTCTCATTTTTTAAAATGACTAAAGTTTTTTTAATTTGACATTTATCTTGGAATTTTACATATTTTTTCACTACAGTTTAAAATATTTTTTTCGTTGAACAAGTTGTACTTAATCATATTTGAAAAATCTGAATTATTATTTTATAAAAAGAGTTTCTCCGTGTGACCCAATATGATTAGTCTTAAGAAACATAAGTATTCATGTTTGCAAAGGTTAAAAATCATAAACTTTCAAATGATTTTCCCCAATCTAGGGTAAGTGTGCCAAATTTCGGCATAGTTGCATGCAAGCTTGAAATGTAATATTTTTAATACAAATTGATTTTTTTGCTACTTTTTTATAAGTAGTGTTGCTTGGAAGCTTGTAGACACTCTATCGTCTTTATTTTCTCTAAATTCTTTCTTAATACATTTTAAAATGAATAAAAATGTTGACATAGCATTTGTTGCCTATTCCGGCCACCCTCAATCTCATAGTTCCTTGCCCTTCCGGAAATCTCCAATGTCTTTTTCAGATCATATTGTTCGTGGAATCGACATTTTTTTGTTATTTTTTGAATTGTGTATAATCTCTAGAGTGTGCAAAAACTAAAAATTAATGGAAATTCGAGTAACAAAAACTGTGGCCGAAATTGCAAGCTGGTCGGAATTTGGAACACTTACCCTATCTTTAATTTATTGATCAACTAATATCCGCTTAACTTTTCCCGATACCCATTTAAATTTATTTGTTACATCCGTTTTATTCTCAATGCAGAAATAATCCGCTATGGAAAATATGAAACAATATAATCATAAAACTAAATAATTCACATTCCAGACGTATCCGGGTGCAATATTCACGTGCTCTCCAGTAATGTTTGAATAATACATTGTTCAGAGTCATGCCCCATTCACCAATTTCTTGATCCTGTCACCATGAGTGTGACGCTCCACAATTTCACCAATTTGTGGGCGATTCCTTGCCTCAAGAGCTGGCAGAAAATTTCGTTAGTGTCTGGGTTGTCGAGAGGATTTCACACAATACTGTGGCATCAGTACTGAGTCCGGCAATTTGTTACACTTCCGGACTCTCACGGCCCCCTTTAACCCCCAGGATTGTGTGGCGTTGCAGCGAATCACTGGAAAGATTCATTGTCTCTTTTGTCGTGGATTAGTGCAATTTAGTGAGTGACAAAAAGGATTTGCCAGTGGTTCCATTATCAGCCCAAAAACCATTGAACGCTTATTGTTTCTGACCAGCAGTCTCCTGCCAACTCTTAAATGCGTCACTTCCCAGCAATTTCTCTATCCATCCCCTACATGGATTGTTTTCTGGTAGGCTGAAGTGCAGTTTTATAAGGATTTTGAGGAAATATTTGATCGGCTTATCGTTACAAATACCTTTTTGTTTTAGCCAGAATATTCCAGGGGAAAGATAGGGCTGAAAGGAAGCCTAGACTTTTTTAAGACTTAAAAGTTTAGATATACGGGAAGGCTTTTAGGCTTCGCATACATTCTGACTTAACCGTTAATTAACCGTTAGTTAACCGTTAATTTTGGACGATTTAGTAAATATTACTCTTTAAGCCTTAAGGTCTTATATGCTTTAAGTCTATTTTGACTGACGTTAAATATATTTAAAAGATAGATAAACCATAAGAAATAATAACTTAATGAATAAATTAATAAATAACTTACCATAAAGATAGTAAGGTGCGGTAACCGGATCGTTTTCCGTATAGAGTGCTACTTAAACGCTTGTTGTGAGACTGATGAAATTCTCTTATACTTCTTCTAATTCCATAGAATTATTCACTGTTTCATTCAGAAACATAATGTAAAAAATATCAAAAATATTAAAGAAAATTTGTAAAATAATGATAATACTGAAATAAGTTAGCGTTCACTAAGTGGATCGCCTGTTCGCTAATTGGCTCAAATGGTCTTTTAATTCAATCCCTCAATTTACAAGCATATTCTCGATAATTCTAAAACCATTTAGTGAGATCTTCAGTAGTAACCACAGCCCTTTCCAATGAGAGAGACTTTGGTTTGCGCATGCTGAGCTCTGGATGACACTTGAAAAATTTCCTGAACCAAGCATCTCCAGGCCTTCAATCCGTAAAATAGTTTGGAATTTTGAAGGTGTCGCAGATGGTTTTGACGTTGTCCAGAATTTGCTCCTTGCCTATGGGATGCCAACCATCCGCACATCCCTGGATCCACATGACAAATTCTTCTTCATGTTCTTTTGTAAGCGTCGTTGGCCTGCCATTGGGTCACTCTTCCGGGTATCTGCCAGACAATTTGTTGTACAGTGTCGCTCTTGGTACATCAAATATTTTGGATGCACAGGTTATGGTAGAACCATCTCGTACACACTTCAATGAATTCTTTAGATTTTCCTTAGAATAAGGTGTGTTCTTAGGAATCTTTTCCTTTGGTCCCTTCGGCATCTGAAATGATAAAACAGTGCTGAATAATGCATTTCCCGGAAAGAAATATTGATTTGCGAAGCGACCATTTTAGAGCAAAATGTAGGGGGAAGTGGGGCACCATTGAAACCGGGACACCTTCGAAATTGAGATTTTTCATCTATTTTTAAATAAAATTGAGCCATGTCGTGATATAATTTAGCTGCACAAAGAGATTGAGAAGCTAATTACATTATGACATGGCTCAATTACATTTAAAAATAGAAGAAAAATCCCAATTTTAAAGGTGGTCCACTTACCCCTAAACAGCCACAAATTCACTAATTTATTTATAAAATATTATTATTTCATTTAAATCGATTTACTCACCTTGTAGGGGAATGATTGCACTTCACTTTTAATCAAACCTTTGGATTTAAAATACTTTTTTCACAAGGAAAAAAAAACAATAAATATTTTCAATCTACCAGGTGTCATTAGCGAAAATATCTCTGCAAGAAGGTTTTTAGTACAGAACACAGCTGGCATAAGTTTGAAATGAGTCGATTACATTCATTAATGGATGTTAATTATTATTTAATGGATAAAAATATTATTTTTGCTTTTTCTCAAACTATTATATTATGCTACTGTAGTGACTGTTTTAAGGAAATAAAAATAAAAATATTATTTTAAGTGGATTGTCTAGATAGCGTAGTCATAAACGATCGACATAGCGAAGCGCCCGGATTAGGGCACTTGACAGGAATTATTTGTTTTTTTTTTTATTCTTATAAGACACTTCTTAGAGTGAATAAAGCCAGGTTACATTATGACACCTAAAATATAACAAAAGCTATAAAAATATAATATTATAATGTAGCAAATTTCAAATTTAGATAAATTTGCTAGTTTTTTTAGATTATTTTAATTAATTTATAAACCATTTACGCTACTTTTCCATAATACCTTTCACTGCAAAGATTATAGTTTTATGTTTACGTATGACTAAACGTATATTATAAATTTGTGAATTTCCTCCATAAATTAAGCATTTTTAAATAATATATTACTCAAAGAAGGCAAAACAAAATTCGAATTTTAAAGTCTAAAAGTGTCGTTTTAAATTATGCATCCAACCTAGTCTTAATTCACAAATTGATTCAAGGAATATATGTATATATTCATACATATATTTTCCATTACCGTCTCTCGGTTCTGCAGTGATTTGTGAGTGATTCAATATTCATTTGGTGTCAGTTGAATTCATTGATTTTTGATTTTTTAGATACCATCTCCATCTGAAAAGTTGTGAAAGGTGAGATTGTGAATTTGATCTCGTAAATTTTAGATGTACTTTTCAAGTTTGTTCACTTTTCAGGAAAATGAAGAAAATGTATTTGAAGGATTCTCAAACCACCATCTCTCTACATTGCACTTTTGAATATAATTCTCTTTGACATAGCAAAAGTAAATCTAAATCCGAGTGTATTGAATTAAAGAAAGATTTCCAGAAACTTTAACTCCAGCTTCGCTTCCGTGCTTTTGTTCAAAATTTGCCAAGAATCCCAACACAAGTGTAACGACTTGAAAAGTTTCCTTGTAGCGTGCTTAAGAGGTTTTTTGTCTTCGGGTAAGAAAATCTTCTTGTCCAATGACATCTCTTTTTAGTAGAAATAATAACATCATATATAGGTTAAGCAGACTTTGTCAAGCGGAGATTACCAGAAAATCTCCTCTTTCATTCACTGATCACTATAACGACTCCATCAACATCCTCGGGGGTGCTTGTGTGTGGCTTACAAAGTGGGTCAGCTTCAGGACATTGTTTGGAGGGAAAAGTTGCCTTGTTATATCCTCTCATTGTCCCAGCAATGTTTTATGTTTTCAGCGGAGAATACCCACGAATGTCTTGAGCTCAAGGATTTTCTGTTTTGTCTCAGGCTCAACATAAAGGCAAATAATGTTCTGTGAAATGTTGCTGAGGAATTGGTTGATTTCACCAATATCCTTGTGATAATGAAGAAATTTTATAGACAGAAAAGAATCTATTTCGTCATCGTCTCATGTTGTTCTCAACAGAAGACAAATCAAGGATCCTGAGGTATGATATTGGAATGCCATGAATGGCAATATCAACAAGAGGAGACGTGCCTCTGGGCCCATCATTGGATTGTGTTAATAAACAGCCCCAAGAGGTCTGAAGTAAGGTTTTCTCTGGTTCATTTATTAAGTCAGAATCTCTCAAATTCTTGAGGCGTTTCCTTTCGCATTGTTCTATTTTCAGTCAGTCACAGAAGGAAATGACGCAAGACATTGATGGAAGGATCTATAGTAATTTACAGTACAGAGCCGTGAAATTTGCATTACATCCAATTGAGATAAAATTATAATTGTGAATTTGAAATAATTTCAAAACTACTAAAAATAACTTAAATTTTGTCTGTTTGAGAAAAAATGTATTAAGTCACGCCTAATAACTCAGACTTAGCGTTATCGAAAATTTAAAGTTTTTAGAGCGTTAAATTAAAAATTTATAGACTGACTTTGAGTAATATAATTGATTTACTAATTGTTTTTTTCGATGTGATCGATTTGAAAATCTATGCGAATCAGTAAGAATTCTGCATCTTCAAATATAATAATATTATTAAATTGTTAAAGCTAAAAAAAAAACAGGTTCTTATGCAAGTTCTTATGTAATATAAATTGTTCTTTTTGAAATGAATTTGAACAGTTCAAAAGACTTATTATTTTCAAATAAAATTTTTCAAATTTTAGTAATTAATAAGGAATATTTTTGAAGGGGCCTTTTGTTTTTTTATGCTCTCTGTTATAAGTTTTGAAGTAGGTGGGCACATTTTTCATTAAGACTAGTCTTAAGAAATACAGTAGGTGTCAAAAGTTCGTTGCCTCGTGTGTTTTGGGAAACCAGGTGCAAAAAATGATAGAAAAAATTACTTTTTCCAATTTTTTTTTGCAAATTAGTTGCCTACAATATTTTAAAAATAATATTAGAAATATTTTGAAAAAAATATTTCATTTTATTACATATAAAAAATAATTGTTTTCTAAAAGTTGTTTATTTTTCATGCGTCAAAAATTTGTTGCCTCATTTGAAAAGTTACTCAAAAGGGTCAAAAACATGCAACTTACTTAAAATACAACGGCTATATTTTTAGTTTATGTCATTTGAGAGGCCAATGGTGGGTTTAGTTTGGACATTTCTAAAGTTGTCTATGGTAAATAGATCAGAGATACTTATAATGCTGTTATCGACCCCCTGAGTCGAAACCCTAGGTCTGCCAGTAGCGTTTTTTAGATGTGGTTGTGCCTTATCACCATCTATTTTGACGATTTTATGTATATCAGAGATTTTCCATAAAATTAAACAATTGACGGCGAAGATTCATTTCGGCATTATATCTGGACAATTTCCCTTCTTTTTTTTAACTTTTTGTAATTTTCAATTTTTAACCTAAATTATAAATTATCAAAAAAAAACAGATTATTTCTTGTTATTTATCAATACTTTTATATACATATATTTTCCATTGATAAGTTTAGAAATGTACAAACCCACCATTTGCCTCTCAAATGACATAAACTCCAAATGTAACTGGTTTACATTAAGTTGGTTGCATGTTTTGACCATTTTGAATTACTTTTTCAAATCAGGCAACAAACTTTTAACGAATTAAAAATGATCCACTTTTGGAAAAGAATAATTTTTTATATGGTATAAAATTAATTTTTTTTTTCGAAATACATAAATAAGATCACGGATTACAGGAAATTCATTTGAAAAAAGAAAAATTCGAAAAAGTAATTCTTTCTATCATTTTTTGCACCTGGTTTCCCGATCACACATGAGACAAACAAACTTTTGACACCTACTGTATATTTCAAATAAAATTAGAAATAAAATTAGAAATTGGAGAGCCGACAGAGTGAGTCTGGTGTAGAACGTCAGAGAAGGACGTGTGGACTTGGGTCTCTCGAGGGAATCTGGTGGATAGTTGCCTTAAGATAGTCCATGCCCTCTCAGTTTTTCCAACCTAAGAATTCAACCGGTATATGTAAACTTAAGTTTAAATGTTCGATTTGTGTATAGCGTGCGGCCTAGTCTACAATTGTTAACCCAGTCGATGGCCGAACCCACAAATCTTAATCTTTTATTTCAAAGGTTTCATCCCAAGGAGGGTTGTGAGGGTTTTTACATGGTGTTCTTGCACATCAGTACATTAGTGATTTAGCATCAGTTGATGCATTATGAACAGTTCACTCTAAAAAATTGATAGATGGGTGTGTAGTACCTTCAGTTGCTCATTTTCCTTTTAGAACTAGTAATATTATTAATGTGAACCAAATCTGGGCTTACAAATTTAAACTTATATTCTACTAAACCACAGCGAAACTTAGTTAAATGTGTAATTTTTTATCAATTTGTTGTAAATAGGCAAATAAATTTTTCTCGAAATGCTTAATAATATTCATTGTATTTGGATATGACTCTCTGACTTATTTTTAATCTAGGATTCTCATTGCGTTGTGGTAAAATATCTGCTGTATGATGTAAGTATTCCCGGTTCGCATCCTCTTTACTATTATATTATTTTTCCGATAATTAAACTATTCAAATGGCAACGACTTAGCTGCTCTGCACCTCATTCAACAAGTTCTTCTGCGTACACTGAGAAAAAAAGAGGCTCCGATTAACTTTTTTTCGTCATAACTTTAACACTTTTTGAGTGTAAAAATATATCAACATTTTTAATGTTAATTTTACACCTTTTAAGGGTAAACTCAACATGAAAGAAGGGTGACTTTAACCCATAATACACCTAAAAAGGGTAATTTTTACACCGTTTTCGGATCAATACTCCAGGGTAAAATTAACATTTCCGGACGGTTATTTTGACTTTTTCGGATTTCTCTCACTCTCATAGTGTATGAAAAACTAATCAAATCATGGCTTCAACATTTTAAAACAGTACTGTTGTCCTTGCTGGGAAGAAAATAGAAATTTTCAACTTCACTGTACGAAATTGTGTGAACCATCATTAGGATTTTGTCAATCAATCAACACGATATTCCCTCATTATCACTGATGGTCATTTCCACAAATATTCCCTTGATTTCTGCTTAAAGATTTTCCGCACGCAATTTCTTACTTCGTTTCCTTGACGTGAGACATTAACGCTAAATTTAATTCCCATGAAAATTCTCAATATTATTCCACTGATTTGGTAAAAAGTTAGCAGTAATGGTATTTCTTATGAGAAAACATCATTCAAAGTAGTTTAAGTAAAACCGACAATAATCCTGTTGATTTATTTTATGTTATTATAAAGTTTCCCACAAGAGTGGTACTTTGCATTTAAAATTTTCTCCCATATATCGGTTGGGCAAAAAGGTGACTGGAGGATAGCTACGGGAGTCGATGATTGCAAATTTTGTAGGAAAACTTTTCCAATACCTTCTCCATTGGGTGGAAAACGTTAATAAGAGGCAAAGGAGAAAGTTTTCTCATCTAGGACGAGAAGGGACGGCGTTTTTTTTGTACCACCTTGCTCTCGTGATCTTTTTTTTCATTCTCCTTATACAGGTAAGTTGGGCTTGTGTTTTCATTCTGGTGTTTTCCCATTGAAAATCGATTAACTCCCTCACAGCATCTACACATTAGTGCGAGTTTATTCTGCACTTTTAGCATGTTTCTCATACTCCTAGGCTGGCCAACAAAACTTGCATGGTGCCTCCTTCTCCTTTCTATCCTGATACTCAATGGCAAATGGGGTACAAATTCGAATTAAAATTCCACCCCAAGGGTATATACTGTGGCTGAAAGAGAGTTCAAAGTATCCTATGGGTTTGTGGATGAAGTGGCGGTAAAATAATAAAATTATCCGAGAAATTTGAGAAAGAGGGACGAAGTGGACTGGCATCCGAAGGGAAATGTGAATGAGACTGAGTGGTGGTTTTAAGAGGTGGATTATGATGAGTTTTATTATCGAATTAGTATGGTATTCTACCTCAAATATGAGACAACTCTTCATCCACTAATACCACTTGATTGACACAAGTCAGCCCCCAGTGAAATTAACGCGAAAAGTGTCTACTGAATAAACTCGTGACTTGCAGTATCTGTGATTAATAATTTAACCCACAGGATCACACATTGACATTCCAAGGGGTTTATTTGTTAAGATTTCCACATATTCTGAGAAATTTTCGTCAAAATATTTTTTTTGGACGAGAATTTTGCGCAATGTATGATGGTCTCTATATCGAATGTTATAAGATAAGAAAACAATAAGCCGAGACTCATTCCAATTATTCGAAAAATCCATTGTTCATATCAGTGCTGAAAATCCTTTTCAACTTTCCTAATTAAAAAATATAATTTCCTTACATTTACCTTAATCCAATTTCCAAAGTCTTATTAAAAAAAATTGTAGGATCACAGATAAAATAAGGCCACCGAAAAGTAAGTCTTTTTTCAAAAACAATCTTAAAAATCAGGGCTCAATGACTGAATTTTTAAATTATTTAAATTAAAATTTCTAAAAAAGTAGTTTAGTTTATATGGTATACTTTTATAGCTTTTATATGCGTAAGAGCTTGAATTAAATAATTGTTTTTTTTTATTATTCTGAATAAATAATTTGTAGAAAATATGCAGTTTATTTTAGTCTTCTTGACCCCTGTAAACCCCTTATCGATTCATAAATCACTCAAATGATCGCCAAGTACGGCTATTAACGTGTGAAGTCCTTTTTTTGTTATTTATTGCATTTATCTCACAATAAAAATATAATTTTATCAATTTAGATTTTGGTATTTATTTTTATGGATGTATTTAGTTTTTTAAAGGATTTTCATCATAGTGGTTAAAATAGACCTTAGAGCCTAATGCCCTAGACACCCTACGACTTAAGCCGAGAGACGACTTAGTGGAAAATGATGGATTTTCGAATTATTATTCGAATTATGGGAATTATTTCGAATACAATTACGCTAAGCCATCTCTCGGCTAATCCTCAGGTCTGTCGAGGACCTAAGAGCTTGAATAGTGGTGTAGGGAAGGGGGGAAATGGGGGGAAACAAAAAAATTTAAAGATCGTCCAAAATCGCTCTAGAGTAAAATGATTTATTCTCGAATAAATATTCGTTTATTACTGATTCATAACCGATTGGAACCGGTTCAGTCTGCTTATCAGAAAATTTCTAGGTCTTGTGCCTATAAAAGTGCGAGAATCCTGCAGACTTATCCTCACACGGTAGTTACAGCGCTGCATCACCTTATTGTTCCTCCCGATCGTCATCCTGAATACCTCTAATTGCCTTTAGCAATGTTAAAAGTTCAAAAATTGTGGAAAAGCCACAAGAATCTCGAGAAATGCTTCCCCGGAAATTTTTACGTTTTCCCTACCAACGAGTACAAACATGAGACCATTATACTGAGAAATACGTGAGAAATACATATCTAAAATTGACAAAAAAATCGCACAATGCGTTTTCGAGCAATACTAAAAAAAACAAGGTTTTGGAGGCGTAAAGGAAGGTGGGGAATAAACAAGGGGCATGTGAATGGTCTCAGGGGCAACTTATGGAGATGCCCCGAAGATCAAAACTCTCTATCTCTAACCGTTTAGGCTCTAGGCATTGGTAACGGCCGGACAGATAAAATTCAGTGTGTCTGCTTCTTATTCAAAAATTGAAAACCTTTCTGAACTAAGGTTAAACCGCTAGTCTGAAGGCCGTTTTACGAGTTCGTTCACTTCTAAAACTGTTTTTTCACAATGCTCAGTGCTCAATCACGTACATCTCTGAATATTTTCGACGTCATAAAGACACCGAAAATTTTATTTTTTGAGATATTTCAGCAACAAATTCAACTTAAGAGTAATCTTTGGGATTGAAAATCATTAAAAGGAATTCTAATGGACCCTGTTTTAATTAGCTTTATTTTCTGCATCTGTAAGTCCGAAAGCTTGAAACCAAACTTGCTGAAGTATCAATTTTCTTGGTCTGGGTTTCCATTAATCCAAATATTTTGTTGATGCTTTTAATGAGTTCTGAATTAAATAAGTGAATTATAACCAAATATAGTGAAATACCTTCTGTGTATAAATGCAAGGTTTATATCGTAATAATTGAATGGTTAATAGAACTACGTAACTTGCATTACAATAGCTGTGATGTTTTTTCCGAATCACTACACCCCACAGAGAGCCCTTCCTAGAATTGAGGGGCTTGAATTTGGTTTAGGTCCTCAACAACTTAATCCAGATGGGAGACACAATCTAATGCCCTGGAATCTCTATCTAATTTAATAATGCGCCAAGGGCTGCAGAATGAGGGCGGGAGGGAGTCATAGACGAAAAATTGTGCCTCCATTAACACGAGTTCACCCATTATTATTCGTTTGCAAACAAGGTAAACACAAGCTATTAATCATCCCTGAGGCCACCCCTATTCACCCCATATTCATTCGCATAAATTAACACCCACCCACTGGGTCTATTTTCCACATCCTTCGGCATCAAACACCAACCCTGTTGTTCCACTTTTCCAAGTGCAACTCTCATTCACGTCACTGCTTTCACTATTTTATGTGTGGCCAGGATTGATGGAAAGTTGGATGATTTTGGAATGACACATTCGCCTTTTTTTTGAATGTATGAGAATTTATATACATTTTTCTGTACTAATATATCAAAATATAAAAGAGTTCCAACACATGCTTAAATCCTATTTTGAGCGGCACGTATCACACAAAATAGGGATTCAAAAAGTTTGTGTCCTGTATGCTTTTAATTATGCCGTGTAATATTCATATTCCTCATTTTTGCAAGCCTTTTAATATATTTGCCACTAGTGAGCAAAATATTTAACAGATAATGGTAATTAAATATTTTTTTTAAACATCTGTTCAAATATTTACATATGAGTGAACACTATAAATTTATAAATAAATGCATGTAGTTTGCAAATATTTATTGATTGAGGTTGGTTAGGTTCAATGTTATTGTAGGAATATTTGCAGTGAAATATAGTATTTTGATTAAACAAAGAAAACATAATGATTTTTTTTTAAATTAATGTCCAGATGAAGAGATGATTTTTTAATATAAACTAAAAATATAGGTGGCAACGTTAGCTAAATTTTGTGAAATATTGGATCTTGTGACTCCTACTTAATGCCATCGGAAAACGATTTTAATTACTTGATTAGATGAATAAAGATGTTTAGTTACTTAAAATTTATTACAACACATACTAAGGAAAATCACGTATAGAAAATGATCGTTGTAATTATTTAGGAACGCATCGTTTTAACGTTTTTAACCGATACATAAGTAACATTAAACTAAAAGATAAAGATAAATTCAGTCTTCAGTCATGCCCAGGGAGTTGTTGTGTGCGTTGGATGCTCCACGATTCTGTGTCAGCCAACAGGAGGACGAGCAAAACTCACAGAGGGATGCTCCTTCAGGAGAAAGCCCCACTAAGTGTCTAGCACCTGAAAAATTCAGAATACAAAGAATTTACTGTTTTTTACTATTTTAAAACTTACTAGAATCCATAGAACCTACAATACTTACATATTTTCAGTAATATTAATAATATTAAAATAATAATAATAATACATACCGATATTTAGATTAGATTGAATAAGAGCGGGCTTTAACACCTAGGCTAGAAAGCCCTTTGTATCCTCATGTGCCATTTCTTGGGATTAAAACCAGTTTGGTTTTTGAATAAACTCAAGAATATTCTTTGGCAACAAATCAACTGTTTTGTTTTGTAAGAGATGTTTATTCTTACAGGTTTGTAGTATCGGGCACCCAAAAGGGAAGTGATCTACAGTTTCAAGAGCAACACAACAGCCACTAAATAAGGCTGCTGTTGCTGCTATAAATTCCTTCTATAAAGATACCCACCATATTTTTAAAATCATCCTTGTATAGTTTCAGCAGGAACTTGCTTCTGGCTGGCAAAGGACCTCAAACCAGGGATTTAGCTTGTCTATAGCCCTACAGCCCCAGTCTATAGGAAGATATTCGGGTTTGATCTCAAGGCGCTCCAATTCAGCCATCTTGTTCTATGTCTGCCCCGAGGTCGCGGTCTCCTCACAATAGCTTGCATAACTTTTTAGGGGAAGCTTTCTCCATTAATGCGTTGAACATAACCACACCAACGAAGTTGTGATCTCTCAACTAAAAGAAGCACCTCGTCGACTCTTTTAGCTTCTCATGAATGACCACATTCCTCACTTGATCTCGACGAGTGATTCCCTTAACCGCCCGGAGATACCTCTTCTCGGCAGTTTGTACTCGCGATCTTACTTTTTCGGTCATTACCCAAATCTCATAACCATAGGGTGAGAATTTTGATTTTTGAAGACCGATAATTAAGCCGAACAGCTAAGCTCGGCTTTCCTCACCACATTTATGCCAAGCTCCCTCATAACTGCAGAAGCTTGACCGATTCGCGATCATCCATCATCTTACCATTACTCGTCCCCCCCGGGATACTTGAACTTCTCCACCTGTGTTAATAGGATTCCATTAACGTAGAGCACATTATAGGCCGTCGAGAAATCACCACCGAATTAAGGTCGTTTACCTTCATACCTCTTTCGGCACAAACATTTATAAATCAAAATTCAAAAAGAACCAAATCATCTGCAAAGATGGCTCACCCTGAAATCCCCAATACGAATCACATTCTGACCCCGACTGTGCTCCATTAACTTGCCCAATATGAACAACAATGGTGATTGAGCACACCTCTCTAGCGCAGTCCAACACCCACCTGAAAATTTTCCGATTTGGATCCGTTTACACGAACACAATTAAGAAATTTTTCCCGATTTTAAATAAAAATAAAATAAAACTTTTTTTTTGAGATTTAGTATTACAAGATGAAAGTACATCATTGACAAAATAAGAATGTTTTCTGAAATAATATTTAGCATAATTAAATGTTATCAGTTTATATGATTTATAATAAATGCTTAATCAAAATGCTTCTCGTTACTGAGCCATTAACTTCAAAATCTGTTACTAACGTATAATAACGTGTAACATTAGCATTTGCAAGATTTATTTTCTCTCTTTTTTACAAAAGTTAACTCCGCCGAGTGTTATATCTACACCGTTCATAGAATCTGTGAAAAGACACTTAAAAATGTAATTTTTGTCATCTAAAAGAATCATGATCATGTTTTGTATGAATTTAGTACACTTTCATTTCATTATAATATGAAAAAAGCATAAAAAAGGGTTTTTAAAGAAAATAATTCGCTATAAAAGATTTAAAACTCGTCTAGTGTTAAATTTACACCACTAGAAACAAAGATAAGCACATACAAGATGAGTGTGAAAAGTACACTAAACAGCGTTTTTTAAACACCTCCTTGGGGTTAACAAAAAAAAAAGAGACGCCAATAATTTTTCGCATTACTTTTGGTCTCAGTCTTCTTTGCATGTCCATTTGAAACAATAATGGCGTGCCCGTGTGAATTTTATTTTATTTTGTGGAAAAATTGTGATATAAAGGATATATTATTGCGTAAAACAAAACGGTAAGTGCATAAATTTCTTTTTAATATCGTGAATAGGGTGAAATATTTGCCAAAGAGGAAAAAAACTGATTTTCTTGAAAGTTACAAATTCTGTTCCGCTTGTAATATTTACTTTTGGTGTAATTATTGCGTAAATATCTATTTACATGTTCTGTAATTAAATAGAATCGTTAAGTGAGAAGTTGGTATGTGAGAAAAAGAATTAATCCAAAAAATATTCGAAATTGCAACAAAATTCAATTGCAAGTTACACAGCACCTCACCCATCTCACCAATTTTGCACTTAGTTATTTCTTGATAATTTTATTTTTTTTACAGTTTTGGCGAATAGAAACCCTATTTCAGAGATTTTTTTCTGATGGAATTGCAGCGGTACATGTAGACAGAATTTGACCGAGACACCTTGGGGCTGCTTCAACAGGGCACACATGACTCCTCGTGACGAAATCCTTATAGGTATGTTATATAATTTGAATAAAATGTTGATTTGTCGGCATTTATTTATGCTTTAGTAAAAAAAAAATATGCTTTATTAAGAAAATGTAGTAGATAATACCAAAACATAATTATCATTAATCAGTAAAACAACATTAAATGCTTTTAAAACTTAAATTACTTTCTTTTTAAATATTCCATTCTTTATCAATTGAGTAATATTTTTTGCAGATCAAGTATCTTGTTTTATTGGAGACATTTAATGATTGATAATTATTTTCCGTATTGTTGGCAAGATATTAAAATATAAAAATTTTAACCAAAACTATTTGGAACTATAGTTTTTTAGTTGTACTTACAAATACTTATGCTTAAAAATGTTCCATTGATAGAACCAATAAATTATTAATCTTTCCATGTTTTATTTTTTCGTACCGAATTAATAAATTATTATAAAATTGAATATTAAAATGCTAAAAGTTTTGATTCTAATTTTTTTAAATTCGTTTCTTTTAGAGATTGACAGCATCGCTTTGAACTAACTGAAAACATGGTTCAGTTAGAACTTTGGGCCAATCTCTTATAATTCGAAATGGAATTTGCTTCTGCATACAGGGCCTGCCGATTAAATTATTGTTTGAATAGCCAGGCCTCAAAGCAGTTTCCAAATGACTTGGTAAGTTCAGCAAAATGATATAAATATTATATATATTTGATACAAAAATTCATCTTCCAAGTTAGGAACATTTATTTAATTTAAAAAAAGCAAAATCAGATGGCCATATTAAATGTACGCTATACAAATATATCGCTCCTTAGAAATTACAGATAGCTAACTCAGTGTTTAGCGATTTTGAGATTTAGCGCACATAGAAAGAGAATTTAATAAATTTTCACATGATATAAGTCTCATTAAGTTTCGTTATTAAAAAAGTTCTATTAAATTTTATTCTTCTTGATTGCTTGTGCAATTTTTGTTTGAAGTAAGGGGCACAAAATAGATGTATCGTTCATATTTTTGTGAAACATGGGATTAACTCAAGAAAGTTGATTCCTTGTCATTCCAATTTCAAGACAATTTATGCATAGTTTATAATGAAAAAGAGCTAACTCATAAAAAATATATTTGAAAAGGTAAAAAATGAGTATGTTTCAATATTTATATTAATGCTTATACAAATGAAAAAGAAATAAGTTTTTTTTTGTTTAGTCATTGAATTGAGATAATTATTTACATCAAGTTGATTCTTTCATTCTGTCTCCAGAAAAATGGCTGAATATGAGTTGGCTGTTTGTAATTTCCAAGGAGCGATATATTCCGTATATTCAAATTGGGAAATCATAAATTATATTGTCCGTATCATAAAGCATTTACAGTATGATATTCTTTTGTAATTTGAATTCCAAACAGTTAGATATTAAAAATTCTACTTTTTCAATTGTATAATACCAAAATGTAGCTCCTTAAGATGCCCTCTTATAATATAAACTCGATTTTCAAACAAAATTCTCAATTTCAATCGGGCATTAAGTAGTCTATTTTTGTTATAATTCATGTATTGTCTTTTCAAAAGTTTTTTTCTTGTCTTCTCCAGATTCAAAGATCTTGGTATGTCTTCTTGGTCTGATCCACAAGACTTTGCCACTCAGGCAACCCCCCCACAGTTAGAAGTTGCACTGTGAGTTCTTTTTTTAGTGTTATTTTAAAAATTTTCGTTATTTTTCAAGTACCCGTTGTGTACATCTAATTTGTTAGAGATGGCGCTTCGACAGGGATGTAATTAGGGGTAAAATCTTTTGGTATTTATTTTTATTTAATAGGCTGTGTGGATGTTGTCAGAACGTCCGGCCTAAAACTTTAAAGCGAAGAAGAAGAAGAAGAAGAATTTTATTTTATATATTTTTTGCTGAGTGTATTAGAATTATAGAATACGACGTAAAATTATTCCATTTTGAAATGAATTATTTTCTCACTTTCGCTAAAAATATCATTTCCAATGTTTTCAGGATTTGTATGCTTTTTTATTGTCAGAATTACTGTTTCTTTAGGGTAAATTAAGCTAATTCAAAACCTGCTCCAAATGGAAATCTTTTGCTACCCCAAATGGAAACGTCAATTTTTTCATAATAAAGACAGCATTAAATTTTTATATTTATATATTTCCTATACCACAGTTTCATTATTTAGTTAATTTTGCTCCAAATAAAGCGAAAATCCATTCATATTCACAAATTTTAATTTATTCATTTCTCAGAAAAATTAAAAGTGTATCTTTTCATCATTGAATTTTTCATCGATCGACCATGTTTTCCAATGAAAAACACAATAAAGTGACTGTTATTTATTCGTTTTGTTTAACATTTATGTCATATTTCTGGCTAATTTTAGTTAAATTAAGTGCTAACCTTTATTGTTAACGATACGTGAAGTTTTCAAATGAAATAATCACCTATTTCGTGAACAAAAAGGGTTTTTCTGAAGTGTCTGCAAATGCTTCAATACGAAACCCCGGAAATATGATTTTTTTTGGAGAGATTTTCTTATTGTTTTAGATGGGAAAGAAGAAAAGACCAGGAATAAGAACAAATCCTGCGCTCAGGAGCAACTTAACAAGGTTTTGGAAGCCTTTCGTCGCTGTTTCACTTACACTGTTTGTCTCCAATTAGAAACTTTCCCTTGTCTCCATTTGGATTAATATATTTCCAATAGAAACATTTTACGCTCGCGAATTTTTCTTGTATTTAAGAAGTTTTCAAATTATATCTAAAGAATTTTCACTAAACAGTAACATTCTAGAAGAGTCAAGGAGCAAATTTATGTAATTCTCTTCAGAAAAAAATATGAACTTAATGTGTTGAATCTTCTGTCAAAATTAAAGCATCTGGATCTGGAAATGATTTCTAATTAGGACATTTACCCTATACATCTATTATTCCTCATTATTTTTGCTTCGTTGTGGTAATAAATTTTATAGAATGCATATGAAAATACAAAAATAAGGAATTGTTTTTTAACTTATGTTTAAATATCAGCATCAAGTGTTACATTTACTATAATGCTAACGAAATATCAAACCAGTAATATTATATTCATTAAATAGAATCTCAAATCAAATCAAATAGAATATTTTGGGTAAGAAAATACTCACATTATAAGATTATCACATCTGTGAAGTTTACCATTTCTTCTGAAGAAATCAGATTTCTACTGAAGATCTGACAGTTCTGTCACACTAAAATTGGCAAGTTATTGAAGAACTGTAATCTAAATTATTTCGAGGTAAGATGCTGAAATCTTTTCTATTTTATGTCTTTTTATGAAGCGAGACAGAAATTTACCCAGAAGTTTTTTTTTTGCAAAGATCTAGGAGAATTTCAAGTATAAATCATTATGTGAATCCAACATGAGACACAATTTAAATATTTTGCCACAAACTTGCAAATTAAATTGAAGTAGGTTAAAAAAACAAAAATTTTAATAGAGAATAAATTTATTTTAAAAATAGCTATCTATAAATTAGGATAAATTCATTACTGTTTATAATTATTCGAAACAATTAAAGATCAAGTCCATCATTTTTCTTAATTCTGCATAAAAATAGTAAGAAATAATAAAACATAATTGCTAACTCTAACTTATTCGTTGCATTGGAGTAGAATTTGTTTCTATAATACTTTCAAAACTTATTTCGAATCAGCTTTGGTAATACGATTGACATCTTCATGTGTCCTTTGCCTGGATTTCTTACACCGTATGATGTTGCATATCCATTCTCATTGACTGTTTCCATCTAAAATAAAAATAGGCTCTTTATCGTGACATGTGAGAACAGAGATGGTCACACTCAAGTAGTTCTGCATATTGCTTTCCATCAAAAGATGTGGTACCAATGAATGCCTGGAAATTTAAGATTGTATATAGTCAAGTGTGCTAATCTGGGCACTTAGCTATCTGGATCGTTTATGACGTTTATGGCTACGCTAACTAGATAATCTACTTAAAATAATATTTTTATTTCCGTAATATAGTCACTACAGTAACATAATATAACTAATCAACTTTGAGAAAAAGCAAAAATAATTCCAAAATCGAAAATGCGACCCAGTTCGTGTATGCTGACTTGTTTCAGTATTATCATTATTTTATAAATTTTCTTTAATATTTTTGATATTCTTTATATTATGTTTCTGAATAACACATTGAATAATTCTATGGATTTAGAAGAAGTAAAAAAGAATTTCATCAGTCCAAAAACCAGTGTTTAAGTAGCACTTTACGGAAAGCGATCTAGTTACCCCACCTTACTGTACAGGAATATTACAAGCAGTATCCAAAAATAATAAAGTATCAGTTTTTCAATTCATTTTTTAATTCAAGCCAATTTATTTTCATCTCACTTCGTCTTTTTACCCCCCGCCTTCCCATGCGTCTATCGCCGTCTTAGCGTCGATTCCAGCCTCCAGGACGAAACGATGGAAATGTCCCTTCGTAGACTGTGTGTTATCAGACCGAATTGAGAGAGATCAAAAACCACTTCCAAACTAAAGGTTTTTTTTTAGAAAAGTGGGTGGTTTTTTACATTAAAAAAAATACAAAGATAAAAAAGAATTATGTACTGGTCAGCTAATCACCACAAATCTGGGTCAAAAAAAATTTTTTTTTACCCTCTCTGCAACGTCTTCAATTGTGATCCTTGGACTTTCTTTCTTTAAAGCACTTGCATTATCTTCAGCAAGGTTATCCATAAAGGTGGCAATCATTCATAGTGATATTGATATCCCCATTTCAAAATAGTACAAATTTCACACAGTCTCACACGCATGCCTGTCAGACTTTAAAATCCTTTGAAGTGTGTGAGGGAGTTTCTGACGTTCGGATATTTTGGAGTTGAAAAATTGCAGAGTCAGAGTTGTCAAGAGTGGGCGGTCTTGAAAGTGGTCCGAGGGGGTAGATAGTGGGAATTTGGGGTGGAATAGGGTGAGAAAATCAAAGGTTTATATATACTTCTCTCTGTGTGGAGTTCGAGCAGTATATTGGTGTCTATAATATTGAATAAAAAAATGGGACTTATCTTTCGTTTTTTAACACTAAATTTCTCTATTCAGGGATTCTTAAAACGGACATAGAGTTCATGTTGAGCAGATACAACGTATTTCGAAAAAAAACCACATATACATATTTCATGAATTTTAGAAGAACATACAGTAAAAATTATATCTTCTGTAAGGATTGTTAGTAATTATTTTAAAAAAGGAGGGCCGAAAATTTCTCAAAGCTTTTATTTTACGTAATATTTACTTGATTGCCTTGAAACCTTGAAAATTTAAAGAAATTCATAAAGATTATTTATTTTAAATATTTGAAGACTTAGTCACTTCTATATTGATTGCAACCAAATTTGAGAATTTTCGCTTATCAAATTTTGCCTCATATTCCCCTATTTGTTTCTTGAATTAAAAAAAATACGACTTACGATTGGTAGGGAGTCTTTAGCAAAGGATCGCACGTACTTCGAGCGCTTCACTTTTGAGGCACTTTTCCGTGAAATATTTTATGGATTGAAGTGTGGAGGCTGCATACGGCTTTATTTCGGTCCACAAGTGCAACTGAGAGCTTCAGACGAGTTGCGCACAGTTCTAAAATTACTGGAAATCTAAAAGAGGAAATTTTGTCAAAAAGTTGTGAATTTTCGACTTTAGTTTATTCATTTCATTCATATATCGACAATATAAAAATATTTGATTAACAAGGATTTGAATTGAATTGCCCCCTCCGCCCTCTTCATTAAATAGAATTTACATGTAAGCTGAGTTGGGGCAAATTAAGGATCTCACTAATTAAATTAAAGAAAGTTTATCACTATTAAAAAATATAACAGACTTTTTGCGAAGGGCATTACCCCTAATTCCTCTCTGGGCACAAAAAATTTTTTGCCGATTTTGCAAAATTCGACCAAGTTTCCCATGTTCTCTCTCACTATATTTTTTGTGCACACTTATAATTCTTATACCAATAAAAGCCCTATTTATCTGACTATTTATGAGCCCAATTATTAGGGTAAGCACAAGTTGATAAAAAAATTATGGGCACAATACCTGTGGAATGACACCCCCAGAGGATTTCGCTGGTCGCTGTTTTTGCAATTTCTCACAATGCACATCATTTTTTTCACTTGCCACCACTAAGATCTATCATTAAGAGTTTTCTCACACCTTTGCACTTGTTTTTAAAGAACTTTCTTCACTATTTTCCGGATTTTTCACAAAAACTGCGCGAGTAAATTCGTGGAAATTGCTCCACGCGAGAACTGTCAAAAGCCGTTTGCATGTCTTTCCGCCAGATTCGCTAGTTGTTCACTACTAGTTCTTCGCACAACCGCACGCGCCGCCCTCACGCTCGATTTTTGAATTCTCTATAGAGAATTTGCTAAAATAACGATATTGACAGGGGGGTGCACTCAGGCTCTTCGAGAATAAACTTACGATGAAGGAAAACGGAACTACTATAGACTCCAACTTAATATTTTGAAAAATTTTGAAGGCTGTGGATTCATGTGAAAATAAAAAAAAGTATCTTTAAAACCAACTATATCTTTTATTGGGATGGGTGTAATATGTACACTCGATGGGGGTACTACAATTTACACTATATATGGTGCTACTATAAACCTCATTGAGGTTTATCTATTTTAAATATCATTGGTGTGATAATAAACCTCGAAGGGGTTTCAAATTCATTTCATGGCGTCGGTGTAAAATCTACACCCGATGGGGTTTGCTTTTTCTATTCAATCTTTTTAACCCCCGCCTATTACCAAATTTACTACCGGAGAGGTTTGGTTGATTCGGGGTTAGAATTTGGTGTGAAAAATAACCCCCGATTTGTGCATTTTTCACACTCGATTTTCTCTCAGTGTATGCTTTACGTAAAAGTTTTGATTTCAATCCCTGTTTTTGATACAGTTCTACAATTTTACGATAGATATTTTCTACTATGACATAAGCAGTATCACTGTCATAAAGCAATAAGATATACTCACGATTTTTACATTTTGCTACTGGGGATTGCATATGAATTGGTGCAGTAAATTCAAAATATTTGTTTGGGTAAACCACGAAAGCCATTAATCCCTAAAGTGAAAATGAATATTCAGCGCCTTGGTATTCATTTCAAAGTGCTGCAAGTCCTGTGGGAAAAGCCAAAACATTTTCCCAAAAGTGTTTCACCTTCCAGCATCATATGTGGGTACCTTCATCTCAATTTAGGCGATTTATGTCCATATGTAAATAAGGAAAATGGAACAAATATTTTGTTCTTTTGTGCCATTTGGCTCAGGGAGGCCCGAGATGGGGCAAGAGCATTTGCATAAAATTAAAATACATTTCCTTTTTCGCAATGAAACACAAATACCAAGAGCTGTAACATTTTCCAATTTTTCCTCTTGCAAGCCACACATTGCGATGCCGAAGGTTTTGGACTTGATTCTAAAAATGAAGAGATGGGGAGGATTGTTTGCCTGGTTGTAACAAAAAAGTTTCCTTGGGTTCTTCATGCTACCTCCTCCCCTTTCCAAGCAACTGTGGATATTATTTTTCGCTCCCATGAGCTTTCACAATACCATAAATGGATGTAAACGGTGCAGATGTGACTCAAATCTGAACAACTCACTTAACGTAAAATTTACGAGACGACATTCACATTTTTTTCTTGCCATTCTTTTTTTCCCATGTTATGTTTGTATGGACTTCTTTTCTTCCTAGCATCTTCAGCTGTGCTGTTTCACTTTTTTGTCCCCTCTTCCGTTTAGAACATGGCTTTCGGAACATGCTCCATCTCATAAACACGCATGCAATTGTTAAAGAAGAGAGCATGTAGTATTCTTCTGTAGTCATATAGATAAATGGATCTTTCATTTTCATTATTCCTCTGACACCCATTGCGTCATCTTCAGCTATAAAAGGGCGAGTAAGATGAGTGTGAATACTATAAAAGAGTGAAACACATGTTGAACTAAGGGAGGATATGGCAATAAAAGAAAATTTAAACACTTGAAGTTTCTATTTTCTTCTGGATGGAAAATGAGGAAGTCTCACTTAAGATTGCATTAATAAGGTAGGTATAGTATTTGCATCGTGTAAAAATATCTAAAAGCACAATCTATAATGTAAAGCTTGCATTAGCTAATGGACTTTTGATTCTTGTATCAAAAGCTCATTGATAGTATTTCAAGTAAGTTGACATATTTCAGAAAGGTCCTCAGATATGCATTTTGTATATCAAAATCGGGTCATAATTGTTTCATAACTGACTGAGACCGCTTCAGATTTATTATTGATTTCAAGACCTTTCTGATAAACCCAAACTTCACTAAGAGAAATCCGAAAAAGTTAAAATAACATTCCGGAAATGTTAATTTCACCCTGCAGTATTGATCTCAAATCGGTGTAAATATTACCCTTTTCAGGTGTATTTAGGGGTTAAAATTACCCTTTTCATGTTAATTTTACCCTTAAAAAGGTGTAAAATTAACATTAAAAAATGTTAATATATTTTTACACCTAAAAAGTGTTAAAGTTATGAGGAAAAAAAGTTTTTCTCAGTCTTTTTTTCTCAGTGTTGCTAAAATCAGTCAAGAAATATTCTCTCTAGAATCAAAACGAATATTATTTTCAAAAACCGGTAGTGGGAAGTGGGGCACCTTTGAATTGGGGCGACTTTAAAAATGGGCTTGTACCACCTATATTTTTAAACGAAGCTGGAACCTACCGTGGTATTATTTAGCCTTACAAACCCATTGTGAAGCTAAATTGCATTATGATAAGCTTTAATTCTTTTTAAAAGTAGGAGAAAAAATCCATTTTTAAAGGTACCCCAATTCTAAGATACCCCGCTTTCCCCTAGTAGTCAATTAAGAGCGATCGGTAAAATTTTGGCGACAGATAATTTTATCGAATTAGGAACGTTTAAAAAATAATAATTTTTTGTGATGATCAATCGAACATGGTAGGTATACTGATTCACTGATGTTGTAATTATGAAAAAGACATAACCATTCACGAATATTAGACGAAGAAATTATTTAAATTATGCGACTTGAGGTGTACTTTTGGGCACGATGCTCAAATGTAGTTCCATGCCATTTTGCACATGGAATAGGCAACTGGCAACTTGTCGGAAGTCAAATATTTAACCACTCGTTTCTAGTGTTTCACCGCATATTGCAGCATGAGGGGGGGCACACATTCTTATCCCTAGTTGGTGAAGCTCTTCAGTGTTGTGTTTCGGCTGCCACAAGCGCAAAAGCTACATATGGAGAGATACTCCATGCACAAAAGCTCCCCAAAGAGCTTCCCACCGACAAGGGAGGATGGTGTTGAACTTGTGGAAAATTCATATGTGGAAAAGATGCAGAGTTTCAAGCTTGTATTATACCTTATTTTGATGCGGTTATGCACCATGAATTTTCTAAATTTACCCAACTTATGTTTTCCATGTTCTTTGCTCCTCTATTTCCACTTCTCTGCTACTCTATTCAATCCCAACTCTGGCATTCATTCAGATCCCTCATGGAGAGGGGGCTCTTAAGTAAGGGCTTTCAGTATGCAAGCATATCTGGTTCACATGTACTGCAATTGAGAACTTTTACTAGAGAAATTAAGAAGGATTACCTTACCCATAACTGTATTGAACTCAAATTGAATTAAATGCTCATGGTCTTAAGTAAGAATAATAATGGTATATTCGTCTAATTAAGCACAGATTTTGAAGTTAATTTTGAACAACTTGTTATTCTGGTGGGCTACTTCAGAAGCTTTTTCATAACAAAATAGATAGTGAATTGCTTCTTTTATTATAAAGTTAAACCTATAGAATTCAGCTCTTTGGGTTGTTAGGAAATAGACCAATATTTTGTTTTATTAATATCTGATTTTTGTTGAAGACTTTATTAGGCTGAAATATTACTCATTATTTTTAGGATGTTAGACTACCGCCCACAGTCCTACACTGAGAAAAAAAGAGGTTGCGATTAACTTTTTTTCCTCATAATTTTAACACTTTTTAGGTGTAAAAATATATCAACATTTTTTAATGTTAATTTTACACCTGTTTAAGGGTTAAATTAACATGAAAAAGGGTAATTTTAACCCCCAATACACCTAAAAAGGGTAATATTTACACCGATTTGAGATCAATACTGCAGGGTAAAATTAACATTTCCGGAATGTTATTTTAGCTAAATTGGATTTCTCTGTGTAGTTTAGCCACTGGTAGTTTGGTTTCATAATACTATTAAGGGGTTATATCTAGGAAAACTTTTTTTATGATCTTGCTAATTAATCGATCAGTACGAAATTTTCAGGGGTTATTACATACAGTGGCGGCCAAAATAATAGAATGAGCTCTGCAAAGACCACTATTTTACTTTTAGAATTTTTTGTATGCCAATTCGTTGAAATAATTTTGATATAGAAATGTTCAAATAATTACCGTACGGCAAATTAGTATTGTTTTGGCCGCTAGAGGTCTCTATTTTTCACACAATAGATCAATAGTGAAATTTGGTTTGAACAACACGATAGGACCACTTTCATTTAAGTTAAAGAATGTGGTCTATAAATCGAATAGGTTTAAATAAAGCCATATTTAGAATTAGAAACCATAAATGACAGTTTTTCAATTTTTTTGGCCGAACTGAATTTCCATATTGACGTATTTTGTGTAAAACGGATACCTCTAGCGGCCAAAACAACCCTTATTCTACGATTCTAGTAATTTGAAGATTTTTACTTCGGAATTATATCAACAAAATGGGAAAAGATACAAAAGTTAAAAAATGTAAGCTTTGCAAAATGATTCTATAATTTTGGCCGCCACTGTATGTCTTGATGAACACAAAAATATTTTTTTTTCAAATTTGAACACAAAATGGCGGCATATCAGTGAGCGGACTGAGAGCGAAGCGCCCAAACAAAAATCGACCTTCAGTCTGCACGCTGCTGCGATGCCATTTTGTATTGAAAATTGAAATGAAAAATATCTTTGTATTCCTCAAGACGTATGTAATAATCCCTGAAAATTTCATATTGATCGCTTGATCAGCAAAGTTACAAAAAATTTAGTAAGAAAAACCACTAATTTTACGCGTTCTCCTGAATATAACCCCTTAAGAGGACGATTTTCTAGAAGTCTTTCCCAATTGGATAAAGTCCTTGTAAAATATACAATAAATAAGTAATAAATTAATTCAGAAATAAAGTAAAAAACTACAAGAACTATTCTTTATTGTAAGTTTGAACTCCATGTAAGGAAAGGATCAAACTCACGAGAAAGAGCTATCCGTGAATTACCCGGCAAATTCTGCAGAATTCTGCAGAAATTCGTCAGATTTGGATTACTAACTGCCGAAAAATCAGCAGAATTTCTGCAGAATTTTGTTCTAAGGTGGATCCGATCGTTGTATGAAAATTCTGCAGAATTTTCTGCAGAATTTCTATAGAAAATTTTAAAATTATCGGCAGAATTTCTTTAGAGTAATTAGATGATTTCTACATTTCTTCTACCCTTTCTAATGTTTCAAAACATTATTTTAACTACATAAAAATATGTATTTCAATTTATTTAAAATTCAATTTTTATTCAACAATTTTACGTGAATACTCTCTTTTTTTACAATATTATTATAATGTTATAATACAATATTATTAAATCAGCCATAATAGAAAATACGAAGGGGAAGGAAATGGTTAGGAAACACGAAAGAAATTCGCGATGCTCACGAAGTCGCACGACTATCCCGAAGCCACACGAAGTATCCGATTGAATGACAAGAAACGTTAAAATTTCAAAAGTGCAGAATTGCAGATCGAAGTTTTGCTGGGTAGTTTTCGCATGATATTATAGTGCTTACTGGACTACTAGAGATCAAGTTGATTCATAAATCACAAAAGCATTTGAAAATCAAAAATATCGGTACTTATCCGATTCATACTGACGGAGACCGAGGCAGCCGCGTTGGAAATTTCAAGATCTATCAGAAATATCCAAATTTAAGAAAATCGGTTGAACAATATGCCCTCCAAATTGGTTAAACTTTGAACTTCGAAAATTCGATATCGAAATGGTTTTCGAACATTGGTGTCCAAGGACGAAATAGTCGCCTTGATTACCTTTAATACATATTCGAAAATGGAAAAAAATGTGGGAGCCGTCTTAGAAATAAACAAAAACATGGTTTTTTAGGGAAAGGGGGTGGTGGGGGAAAAGGGAAAAAAGACTGTCCTAGATAATGTTGACATGGGGGTCGTCGAAGACCGGAAGTCGTTATCTCTTACCGTTTGACCTTTAGCCGTGTTTGAATACAACATATTTCCCATATTATAATAATAATTTATTATTCTAAAATTTTGAAATTTCTAAAGTTATAATAATAATATTAATAATTCTGGCACAACATTCCATGAAGGAACTAGGCCTTCCCGCAAGGGAATTTCTAGACATGCATTATTATTTTTTTCTTGTACGGGATGAGGTTGTCAGTCCCATGCCACGTAAAATCAAGTGCAGTGAAGCTCACTGGATGCAATCCGAACGCCTTTAACGCCAGAAAAATTCCTGGTGACCTAAAGCGGATTCGAACCCGGGGCACTTGCATCATAGAGCGAGTGCTCTACCACTTGACCCATCGAGTGCCTTTCGAAAGTTATGTCTGACTAAAATAGGCCTACCTTTTCTTATTGCCTATTTCCTATTATCAAGCACTATCCTTTAACCATGATTGATCTCCCGCTTAATACATCGACTCTTCCCTTTATAGTTACGGATACAGCTTTATCCGTAGATTTTTTCTGAATGGTTATTGAAGATGTTCTTCAACTTCCATTGAGATAGAACGGATAGATTTTAGATTAGGAAAATTAGATGAAATTAAAACAATTTTTTTTCTTCATAAACTTTTTAAATATGTCTACACCACTCTTTAGCACTCTTCTTCTTTTTTAAACATCACAACAAATTCAATTTAGTTCGGGCAAATTTGAGTCTGAATCCGAAATAGTAGGATAGACATAATGGTTTGAGAAAAAGACACGTGAATTCAAATTTCATGAAACTTTTGTGATTTTAAAAGGTCTTCCGGAAGCATGAAAATATAAAAATGCGCCATAATAATAAGTATAAATGTTTCTAACAGAAAGGTTCTAAATTAAAAAAGAAAAACGCTCAATTACTGAAAATACCATAGTTTTTACGTTTTAACTGTTTTAATAGCTTCAAAAAATTTCCCTTTTTGTGAATTTTAAAGCCTTTCAACATGATTAAAATCTAAAGTTAGCTGCACACCCTTTATGAGATTTTTTATGGCAAAAACAATGAAACTCAAATAACTCCCTTTCATTTCCTTTTTGTAACCGTAACTTTTTTATTAGGAGTATTTTCATTTCCTGAAAATAGATGTGAAAATCAATGTGTAAATGAGATGCTGTTTTCTCCAAAATCGTTTCTCATCGAATGGTAATTGAGCGAGACAGGAGATGGTGTTGTATTTTGGGAAAAAAGGATAAATCCCACATAATCTATTCGATTTACATAATCGCCCATATAGAATGATGATCAATTTGATGAGAGTGCAAGGAGAGACAAAACAGAAGACTTAAGTTTTCATCATAAAGTGTTTTATTTATGAGACACAGAGTGTGATATATCCGAAAAGTGAGATTTTTGGATACGGAAGCAACCCCTTATTTTCCACCCCCTGATCCCCCTTTCATCATTTTCTTCTTCCGCTCTATATGGAGTCGGGTGCTGCTGATGGAAATTCAGTGAACAAACGCACACAAAGGCGTCATGCTGTTTTATTTGAACCTTTGTCCTATGGGCGATGACTATCATCATCTTCTCTCTCCTCGTCAAATTTCCTCCAGAGATGTTATCTTTTGTTTTCACCCCCTCATGTCACCAAATTATCCATGACTTTCCAACGCCCTTTCCTCACCGGCAATTTTCCATGTGAGAATGCACACGGAGAGTTCAAAATGCGAATTCTGCTTACACCACCTATAAATCATATCTCACAGGAGGAGACTATAAGGATTTTGATCTTATAAATTCTTCCATATGCCCTCTGGAGCATAGACGTTATATCTAGATCTTGAAGTATCCTGCATTTACAGTTAGGATTCTTGTGATGATAGCAGGTAGATCAGTTCCAATGATATATGGGATATATTCCGCATGAAAAGTTAGGGCTATAGTTATAATATTTCATATCACGGCTAATAGCTTTACCAACAAAAACAGGAAACAAAAAGTCATACTCAAAATCTCAAAAGAAGTCTATAGGGGAAACTGGGTATCACTGAACATGGGGTAGCACCGGTAGCACTGAACCCGCTGAACACTGATTCTTATTTTTAAACTACTTAGACCATGACGATCATTTCATCAGTGCACAATCATCCCTAAAGAAGCTAAGAATTCATACAGGTCTCATCCACTGAAGTTTAATTTCTAATTAAAAAATTGCAATGTTCGATGATGCCCCGTAATTAATGGTGGCCTAATTTCACCTAATAGGGTTTGTGTATCAAATTTCGGCATAGTTCCATGCAAGCGCCAAGTTCTCAAGTTTTAAATGTAATATTTTTAATACAAATTGATTTTTTTATTACATCTTCTTAAGGAGTGTTCCTTGGAACCTTGTTGACAGTTTATCGTCTTTATTTTCTCTAAAATCATTCTTAAAACATTTAAAAAAGAATAAAAATGTAGACATAAATTTAGTGGCCTATTGCGGCCATCTTCATTCTTATAGTTCCTTGCCCTTCCGGAACAATATTTTTTTGTTATCTTTTTTTGCATTGCATAATCTCTAGCTAGAGTATGCAAAAACAAAAAAAAATCATGGAAATTCGAGAAACAAAAAAAATTGGCCGGAATTGCAAATAATAATAATGGTGGCAACATTCCATAGAGGAAGGCTGGGCTTCCCGCAAGGGGAGTTCGGAACATCCATTATTATTTTTTTCTTGTACGGGATGGGGTTGTCAGTTCCATGCCCCGTGGAATCAAGTGCAGTGAAGCTCACTGGATACAATTCGAATACCCTTAACGCCAGAAAAATTCCTGGTTAACTAAAGGGGATTCGAGACCAGGACAGTTGCATCATAGAGCGAGTGCTCTACCACTTGACCCATTGAGTGCTCGCCGGAATTGCAAGCTGGCCGAAATTTGGTGCACTTACCCTATTTGTCTGTGTTAGACTGATTTAGAATAAAAATTAAATATTGGATCATAAACCCTTGAAACCGGTTTATACTTATTGCGTGTTATCATAATGTTTAAACCTACATTTAATTTGAAACACTTATGGTTTTTTTTAATTAACTCCACTAGTGTAACCAGAATCGTTAATAATACCTGTTTTACAACACCTATTTCCAATCAGTATTGAACTTTTCAATTATTATTGCAAAGAAAAATTAAAAGATATTGGTAGACCACGCTTTACATTCATTTGAACGGTCTGTGATTCCTAGAGAAACTTCAATCGATATTTTTTTGAAAAATATTTTCTAACTTATTTTAAAGACTTTGAAACATTATGACATAGTTTCACAAGTATTAAATTTTGTGTAAAGCTTAACACTTTTACTAATTTAGCTGATGATTCTTATTTTAATTTTTTGGATAAAACTCATAAATTTCAAAATAACAAATTTCAAATGCAACGGTTTAAAGTAATTTTAAATAAAATATAAAATTAAATTTAAAATTTTTGCAATTTTTGTTGATGATGAAGATATAGATAATAATGTATTTAAACTCTACAATTTCCGAAATCGACTGACAGAAATGCTTCTTCATTGGTTGTGTGATACTTAGATAGTTAGTAAAAGTAAATAATATCATCCAGCACAAAACAATAGGGTTGAATAGGGTTTCTTTAAACTATACCTGACATTTCTGGAATAATTAGAACCTTCAATACAGTCATCATTATTTCTATAAGTACTTAAACTCTAAACTCTATCTTCATCAGTTTCTTAAAAACCAAGGAAAATTTATAAATAACATAAAAAACCAGCAATCAAAAGTCCACATTACTATTTAAAGCTAAAAGAACTTCTTTTAATACATAATACATTTTTACAAAAGTGGCTGAAACATAAACCTTTTAACATTTAATTCCAAAAACTCAGATACTATCTGGAATTCTATTCACAATTTCCAACATTGCTCCCCTTCGCTTTAGAACCTTTTAGCTGTATCTCGCTTTTTTGGGGCGAGAAAAAGTGTTAAAAGAACTTTATCACATTGAAAAGCAGATTTTATATTTTTATTCGTTTATGTAAATAACATTATATGCGAAAACTTTGACTTGTGTTTCACAATTTCTGCAAAGGGGAGGTTCTCCGGGAAATTGGACAGTGGTGAAGTGAAGTAAAAGTGGATGAGAAAATTTATGAACTATTCCCCAAGGCATGGTTACGAATGAAATTGTACAAAGTTAGGCGAATGTGAATTATTTACAGAACTCTCATTTATTTCGACTGGTGCGTTTTTGTAATTAAAAGTAACTAAGGGAAAAATTACTGGAAGAAAAATTTGGGAAAAGGTGTGATTTTTTAATGAAAGAAAAGAATATATCTTATAAAAAACAATCCATCGTGAAACCATTTAGGACTTTTCCACCATATTACTTAAAGTTTTCTGTATACATATATGTAGAATAGATATTTCCAAAATGATATCTTATAATAGAAAGCATTTTTAATATTTAAAAATTTGTATTTAAGCGGAAGGCTTTCAAGTTTCGCACAAACTTTGTCTTCGAACACTTTTCATTTCCTCAGTATTCCTTTAATCAATCTACCGGATTTTTTAATGAAATATGTGACTTATTTATCAGAAATATGAGAAAAATATGAAGTGTTAGAAGCCAAAGTGTGTATGAAGCCTGTAAGCTTTCCCCTATTGATCATATTGTCTCAAACTACTCTCCAATTTGGTGCTTTCATATATTATTAGAACAAAAAAAATCAAAAACATTCGTATGAGTTGTCTTTGATAAACTGTTTTTTTTTAATTTTCAATACGAAATTGATTCAGATCAAAAATCAATCCGAAAATATCTAAAATTAGAAGTTTCATTTCTAAAATCAACACAGAATTTTATTAAGAAATGTTTCCATAAAATTTCTAAAATCAATCTGAGAATTCCTAAAATAAGGTATTCAAAAATCACCCGAGAAGGTTTCTAGAATTGATCAACAAAATTCTAAAATTAAAAATTCAGTATGAAATCAATCTAGAAGGTAGCTAGAGTTGGTCCTATAAAAAATCTAAAATCAATCGGAAAATTTCAAAAGGTTCAAAAGGTTTCTTGAAGTGATCTTATTAAACTTCTAAAATCAATCCAACAATTTTGAAAATCCAAGTAAAATGAGCTATAGAATTCATGGAGAATTTACTTATACAAAGTTTTAAACAATATTTTATCTTAATTTAGGCTGCTATTCTGTCATCTTTATAATTTTGTAACTGAGCAAGATCCAAGAAATTTGTTATTCTCACAGAAAAAATATAAATTTCTAAAATATTAGTACTCTCCAAATATTTTAGACCTTGTTATAAAGTCTCCAACAAAATTTTCAAATTACCATATTCTATATCCAAGAATTTTTCAATTCATCCAAAAATTCTTTAACAGTTCCATACATTTTCTTGTACTATCCAAGGAAAGTTTAGAGGTCCTTTTAAATTTTGTAAAGTAAAAGTTTTGTCAAGGTTGAATTGAATATAATTACCTTTAAAGATATTTTAATGTTTTTTTTTAATGCTCCAAACTTTTTATATCTTGTTCGATTTTTGGTATAAAATTTCTTGGCGGCAGAATTGCTCAACCTTGGATTGACTCTAACAAGAATTCCAAATTCGGCAAAATCTTACAAAATTATAAAGATGGCAGAATAGCAGCCTTAGACTGATTTTTTTTTATTTCTAATTGCTCTTGGTGTAACAAGAGAAACTTTACAAAACAAAATCAAAACTTTATGAATTTATGCGTAAGTACTGATAGTAGAGGGTGGAGCAATGATAGATTTGATGTAATTTATATAGGGAGATATTTTTATGTCCATTGAAAATCTTCATTAAAATTTTCAGTTCTCGAATAGGTCGATTATTTTCTGAAAATTTATTAAGAGGTTTTTCTTGACCTTTCCAAACTGACTAGGGTAAAGTGTATAATTTGGAGTTATAAGTTGGACAATTCGCCGGTACAAGTTGGACATGGCTTTTTTCTTGATAAATATAGTACAAAATTTGTTTTGAAGCACAAGGAACCAAATTATAAAACTAAAGCATTAAAAATATACAAATAAAAATGAAGTACTAAATTTATCAAGACAAAAAGCGCTGTCCAAATTGTACAATTGTCCAACTTGTACCACTTTACCCTAGTAGCTTTTTTTTATAAATATTCAATTAGAATTTATTGAAAATGGGATCTTTTTGGTATACTAATTCTGATGAATGGATAGAATACATGGATCAACTAGGAATGTTCTATGCCATTCTGATCGACCGACGTGAGTATCTTTTTATTGCGTATTTTTCATTGCTTTATCATTTAATCATAAGTTGCATTCATGTGTTTTGGAAGATATCCCACAGGGCTTGTTTGTAGGGAGTCTGATTTAGATTCTAATCTCGTGTGTTGAGCTCATAATGCTATCGCATGAATCTAACCATTCCTGTGCTCTTTGGTTGCCGTCAGAGAAGATTTGGGACGGTATGTACATGAAGGGGGACAAAAGGGCAAAAGTTACTTACAGAGGGGACACCCACAAAAAATAATTATTAATGTGTCTTTGACGGTTCGTTAGACACAGCGTGTTAGGGACTTTTCTCAGCAGAAAGGGAAGTTTTGTCTGCATGAAAAACCACAATCTATTCAGATTCACATATAAATAAAAGTGAATAACGTGATAATGGAGAGGCAAAGAATACTTTCCTATAGTGATCACTTCCTTATGTAACATGCAATGGATTTTTAATTTTTTTTTCCTCCCAACTTTTCTGAAAACGCATGACTTTCAGCCCTCAGGAGTTGCGTGCAATTAAATTTTCTCAAGTCACATTATTCAAATTAATGTATAGTAACAATAAGGACTTTTGTATTCAACGAATGTTTCAGCAATGCATGGAAAAACAGAATTATTCCCCATATAAATTACTCAATTGTGTCTCATTTCTCCCAAGCATGATGAAGCCTGGATGGAACAATTTTAGAATTATTACCTCTCTTACCTTTTTCATACAATGCTTGGAAAATTTACCATAGAGAAAGACATCCAAAGCAAGTGTGAGAGTGCTCTTGGTGGCTAAGGTGTGGGCTGTGTGGGTGAAAAACAAACAATAATGTATTCTGACGACCATCTACAGAACATAAATCCCAATTGGTAAAATATGCAGGTCCCGTTTTTGGGGACCTCTGGATGGGAAAGCTTTTCATTTTCGAGGAATAAGCTCACCAGGATTTACGGGATGTTGTTTCAATTAAATTTTCGTTCAACTAGAAGAATACACCCAGACAATGTTTCCCGGAAGACTCCAATGTCTGCCTCCGGATCTCTGTGCCGGCCAAGAAAATTACCATAAAATATTTTGTACAAATTCAATCACAATTTTACACCCTTCAGCCACAAAAGGAATTTACTGGATGAGGCTTGATAAATTGGAAGGGTCTACTGACTATTGTGGAGATGGTTTTAGCAATTATGGATTTTGTTATAGAGACTTTTAAACTTAGAAGATTACACACTAAATATCTAAGACTGTTTCAAGTGCTATAGTAGTAATAACAAATCTAGACAATTATTACCTATATTTTAAATCAAACTTTAAAATGGTTAAATCTTGATCCTTTTGGATTGTTTGGCTTCTCCGAGGTGTAAGTGAAGTTAATTGCTTCGTACTTGGCATCTCGCTCTTAAATTGTCAGGTCTGGTGGGAGGTCTTACAATCCACTTGACATTTCTCAGGGCGTCCCTCAGGGCTCCATTTTAGGAACTATCCTGTTCTCACTCTTTATCAATGATCTTCCGCAAGTTCTTCGCTACTGCGGATATTATTTATATGCAGATGACCTTCAGGTGTACTGCTCCGGGGATCCATCTCATTCTTCTTATACCTTTCAGGCCATTAATGATGATCTTTCACGAATCTGTCAATGGGCTGACTGGAGATTTAGCACAGTTCCTAGAGGTCTCAAAAATCTAAATAACAAGCAATTTTATTGATTTTTCAAAATCTAATGGAACATTTGCCATTAATATCCAATCCTAAACAACAATTTTCTAAAACATCGTGCCTGATAAGGAATTAGAGGACTTAAGTCAGATGGCTAAGCCTTAGGTCTGAAGCCCGTATTACTCTCAATCCTGCTAAATCTCAAGCCTTAATTATTCACACCAGGTGGAGGAACCCTGACCCTCACCTATATGTATCTCTCCAATGAGATGATTCCTTTCACTTCCAGGGCCAAGAATCTGGGAATCATTTTCAATGAAACTCTTACTTGGTCTGATCATGCGGCTGAGATTTGAAGGAAAGTCTTCTTTACCTTGCGCACTTTGCGACGTTATCAGTCCTTTATGCCCCAGGGCACAAGGCTTCTCTTGGTTAGATCTCTATTGTCCCTTTTTTCACGTATGGGGCTGAACTTTTTTTCAGTGCTGACGCTGAGACACAGAATCGGCTGAACAGAACTTTCAACTCCTGTGTACGATATGTCTACGGGCTCCGTATGTTCGATCACATTTCCCCTTGCGTGGATTCAATTCTTGGTCTTACACTTTCCAAAAAAAAAGTTCAAACATGTTTTTTTACATGACTAGCATATACAACCTGAGAAAGAGCTTTTCCACCGTTTTGCTCTGGAGGTTGGTCACCAACGCTAAGACGGCGGTGGACGCTGAAAACTACACGGGATCTCAGTTAAACGAAACTGTACTTCGAAAGCATTGTTGATGAATAAATTTATCTATCTATCTATCTATTTTTTTCCTTGCCTGATACCGTATTCCTAAAGGTACATTTTTACATATTCAATATTAACACTAAAACTACCAAGACCCGGTCAAATTGACCGGATTAAAAACTTTTTAAAATTAACACATTTTTTAAACGGTATAATGTCTAATGTTTAATGTGTAATATATTCTTCACTGTTCAAATTTTATATTTTTTCCTATTTTCCAAGAAAAAATTGTTGAGTATCCTACCCTAACGCAGTTTGTCTTTTGACCGGGCGCGTCAGAAAAAACTACCAAAAAAGTGTTTTAGTGTTAAAAAATGTATTTATTTAAAGGTGTTAAGCATTCTGCTTAAGTTCAATTTGTTAAAGAATTAATTTCAATTTATTTTCGAATCATTTAATAATTTCAATTTATTTCAAGACAATTTAATCCATTTAATTAATATTCTATTTCACTTTAAAATTCAGTTAATTTAAATAAGTCAGTTGAGTTCAAAAAGGGAGCTTTATCCAAACAATTTCTTTTATCCATGCTCCCTTCTCTTTCATATTTTTTGCCCTATAGGGGAAGTTAGGGATGGTTCGCACGCGCGAGCCTTCAAACAATGTGAATTTTCTCTGTGTTTAAAAAGAGCTGATTTCTTATTTCTTAGGAATAAGATAGATAATCATAAATCTTATCTTCACTGCAAAAATAGACAACCTAGCCCTTCTTTCCTAGATTCTATGATCATAAATACAAAATTGGCCCAAAATGGGTAATTTTGATGATGAACATTTCATATGATTTTTTACAGATAAATTCATTTTCAGAAAAAATCACTTACATCAGTGAATGAAGGGTTAATGTGGGTTGATATTTACATAACAATTTTTTGTATCAGAGCGAAATTATGTTGAGAGTACTGGAATATTCACAAACGCTACATATCGTGTAGGTTCAATCGCTGAAACTGTTATGGTTCGCACGCTTATCAGGCAACTCCAACTAGAAAATCCTAACCTCACTAATAACCGTTTCCCTATGTGAGTGTATGTTGTGATTTGGTCAAGAGTGCGAAAAACAATCAAAGGATAATGGACCAAGGAAAAAGAAAGAGGAGAGTGATTGACGAGAATCGTATGGTAGCTGCTCTCACAGATGTCAAGAACAAAAGGATGACTCAACACACGGCTGGCATTATCCCGAAGTCAACTTTGTACTCTCGTTTAAAGAAAGTTGAATTGCTTGGAGAGAAGGGAGAAAACGGCCTGAAGTTCACTGATCGGTACAGCGAAGATGCAGCGACAGCGAGACAGGAATTCACTGATATCGATGAGGGACTCCTCAGGGTTTATCTTCGAGCCTCCTCACAACTGAACTATGGTCTCACTATGACACATACAAAGGAATTGGCCTACAGGTTCGCCATATATCTGCAATGACTTCTGCTGAGAGCAAAAGGCCAAAGCTGGCAAAGTGGCAAATATTTCAGATTCTGCTAATTTACCGGAAGATGCATACCTACATGCCTCAGTAACATCTTATGTTTCTAATTTGCACGCTTCAGCATAAGATATATTTAAGTTTTCCATGGAGATGAATAATGATGATGAATATCGCATGTTGGTAAATGATCCCAATTCTACTGAGTCACTGGAAAATCTGGAAGATATTGGACATCCTCTGACTTTTGAGATGCCATCTGACTCACCATTTGCAACTCAAAAAGGAAGTGGAACTGGACATTCGTTAAATGAAGCGCTCGATCCGGCTCGATCTCACTTCCAAGATATAACCTCAAATTGGCCAACTTCTATACCACACAAAAGGATGTATGCGAATAGCGTTTATCCTCTTGATCTCTCCACTCAGTCGAACTGTACACCTGCCTCTACACTTCGTTTTGGTACTTTAGAGTTACTTAGACCACTACACACCCATCAACAAAGCTCAAAGGACGGCGAATAGTCGAAAGATGGAGTTAACAATCGTTACTGGGTCTCCAGAAATGAGAGGAAACCAGGAGCTGGAGAAGGTAAAACATCTCAAAGGGAAAAGCAGGGAAAGGGAGATGAAGAAAAGGCTCAAGGAAGTCAAGAAAATCGACACGAAGATCAAAAGAGGGTTCAAAGAGACGAAGGTAGAGGAAAAAATACTGACCAAGAAACGGGGGCGCCCAAAAACATTAACCACTAAATAAAATAATCCTTTCTTTAACTTCTTTATTGCTCTATATTATCTCGATATCTTTATCTTATGTTGATTCACCTTTTAAAGCTTCAATAAATTCTCCTTGATTTCCTCAACTTGATAAACAAAAGCTGCTGCCTGGCTTCAGATGGTAACTACAACAAATTCCTTTTCTATTATATGACCTTCAACCATTCGACTCACGTGGACAGCAGATGTTAGACGATACAAACAGCAAGAATGCTGTATAGTGATTGCAAGCTCAAAGGAAAGATTCCTTGCCAGGGAATGTCTGTCCGTTTTAAGATGTATCCGATTGCGGCATTTCCGTGTGGAAGACTCTTCACCCTTTTCAAAATATGCACACACCAGCTAAAATCCTTCCGAAAGCCCTGTTAAAGGCATGGGTCTATAGTTTTCAGAACCACATGACATCTGTGATCATTTCTGCTACGACTGTTGAGTGATCTCTCTCCCATTTCCTTGAGACGACGCTTACTGATAGTATGAACAACTTCATCTTCAGTGTGGAACTCAATGCTATCCATGCCATCACATTACTGCCAGTACACTAAAAGACACCAAAAAACAAAAGTTGAAAGCAGTTTGCAATTACAATTTGTAAGACCCAATATTTTACTCACCCATCGTCTTTTCCAGGTGTATCCCGAACAGTAACTTTATCAATTCAATTTTGTATGAAGACAATACTATCTTCACGAAACCAAAACAAAATTCGCTGTGAAAAATAGACATAACCTCTCTAATGTTTTTTAGCGATTCAAGCAGAATCAGCTGACTTATTTATTAGGGTTGCCGTATTTGAAATTTTCACATTTCAGTCGTTTTTTGGACAATCACTTACAAGCTTTGCAAGAAAAAAGAGTGCTTTAGATAAATGAGAAAAAAAAAGTATTTTATAGAGCATTTTTCAGTGCAGTGATAGCTTCCGGTGGTGCATGGGGCATCAATCTAACAATCAGTAAATAATTTTTGATTATGTATAGGGTATATTCCATGGAAAAATGCAATGACGAACCTATACGACCCATCGTGCGAATCTTGCCTGCGGAGGCATGGTTTGAACAAATCGTCATACTTTTTTCTTTTCTGTGTTCAAGGAAAATCAAGGATTCTCTGGTCGTGAGTAAGATATGTGTAGAAATCTAAAAGATCAAAGATTGTTTTGGTGTAGAGCAATGCACAGCCCATTTGAACGTTAAGTCAGAAAAAAATCTTAAAAATAGAGTTCCAGAAAGCGTGCGAACCATCCCTAACTTCCCCTATAATCAGCTGTTTAGCGGGTTTTTCTCTTATGTATTTGGATGGCTGTGAAGAAGTTTGCAAAATTTGGTTGTGCTCAATTAAAAGTCAATTTTGGTGGAAAAATTACTGAAGAAACTTAAAGAAAATTGTTAGAAGTGTGCGGTGACATGGTGGAAAAAAGGGACTGTGAAAATAAAACTGGTTAAGGGACAAAATAGTGAGTTTTAATCGACTGAAACTGTGGTGAAAATTTGCACGAGGTGTTCAGACAAAGGAAACTGGAGTCTGGAACTTTTGGCGGCAATTTGTGGCTGTGGCGTCGATTCGATTGGGGCCCCACTGCGCAATCTCTCCAGGATTTTCTTGGCATTTAGGCTTTCCGAGAGCCTCTGCAAACACTCGGAGGGAAAATTTTCGCCCTTCGCCCGGATTTCCGGCATTTAATCTGTTTTTTCTATCTTCCATCAGGTGTGTATGATAGAGAGGGAGAAGCTATTGGACATTAGGATTTTATCGGGTATTTTTCACTATATTTAATAGGTGGGTGAGAATCCAAGGGAGTATTATCTGAGCAATTTGGGTTTAATCAGGTGTCTTTCACCATATCTTATAGGTGAGCTAACAAAAGGGAATCATCAATCACAGCAAGTAATTGAAAAGTTCCTGCCTCCAACCAGGATCGAACTGGAGTCCTCTTATTAACTAGACGAGTGCTGTACCAACTGAACTATTAGAGCATTTTAGGAACCACATGCTCTGCTTGACTTGCTACACGACCTTAACCAATTGCAAATTAAATAAAAATTGGTTTGGGCAGCAACCGTGCAAAGCGTAGTAGTTTACTGACCTTATCGGTGAGACACCTGTTTAATCAAACAAGAATTTGGGTACTATAAGATCTAGCCGAGATTCTACCCTGAAAGATTCCTTATGGCTTCTACACACTAGAGAAAATTATGTCTATATTGAATAGTTTTTTTTTTCTACACAAGCGTAGGAAATTTGCTTCAATATGGACATACATTTCTTTAGTGTGTGGAAGCCATTAGGAAGACCAAAGCTTATCGCAACCAATTGGCCGGCAGCGACCCAGGTCTGCGCCCCCATCGGAACTCTTCCAAGCCACGTTATCGTCTGACTGACAGTGTCTCCTGTCAACCAATCCCCCATAGGGCGGGAAACAGAACTATATCACTAGCAAAAGGACTTGCTTGGAGCGATAAGCGGGAAATATAAATTTCCCGCGAACAGGGAAAGAATCCACTAGCCGGGCTCTCTTTCGCTATCAGGTGGAAAGTCTCGACAACAAAGTGTAACTATCTCTAGGGATTGCAACAATACTGATGAAACAGTCCTACAGCATGTGACTGTCCCGTTTTCTACAACACAAGACGTTTGTTGCTGGGTAAAATGGGGCACGTTTATGATGTTCTACAATAACTGAAATCGGTCTGTCTAATGGGATTTATCCGAAAGACTGAACCAAGGGATTATACAGGAAGGGTATGTATAAATCAGTCAGTCCCATTTCCCAGTGCGGTGAATACTCACTGCGTAGGTTTTGAACGCCTTTATTCTCATAAGAATTCCTGGGGTCTAAAGGGACCTCGAACCTGGGACACTTCCATCATAGAACGAGTGTTTTACTATTTAATTCATTTATTTAGAAATATTTAAACCTAGTTAAATGTTTATATGTAAGTATTAGATTTTCATCTTTAATACATATTCTATGCCAGTACGTTTACCACCGTCCTAGTTTTATTAACTTTTAAAGAATATCAGCTAAAAGATGAGAAATCTTTTATTAATGTGTTGAGCAGGTTTTGAAATAATTTATCAGTATATTTTAATTAAGTAATAAGGATGAATATGCTAAGCTTTTGCGTTTGAGCTTTTAGCAAATCTTCCTTTATTATTATTCCTTCTAATTTGTATTTGTATTATCAGAATGACTAGAAACAAGTTATATTCCTGAAATGCAAAGCATAGTACCATTTGTCAGTGTAACATTAGACATATAATACAGTACTTTAATTGAACTAAGCTCTTGACTGAGTTGCACTTCTTCATAGATATACTGTGTTCCCTATGTATAGTAACATCCTTAATCTTACTGCAAAAAGCTATTGAACTTGTTATTGCGTTTCATGCTGAAAATTATATGGTACTTCGAAGACTTCCTCTCTCCCAACTGCTGGAAGATTATCAAAAGGGTTGTGTGTTCCCTGAAATTACTCTATCGAACACTATGTTGTATATTATTGGACAATAAATTTTCTAACTTGTTTAAGGGAGTTAATTACGTTTCACAAATTAATGACACACACTCCCACTCATTATGCATATGAGCTGTTAATTTCATAATAAATAATTTTGGAAAATTAAATGATTGAATTACTACAGCAATTACCATGGAAATTTCCGTGGCAATAATATTCATGTGAACTTTGAAATTTTCTGGGCAAAATAGGTGAATTTTGTGTGACTTCTATTTACGGAAAATTTTCACATTTGAGCCTATTAATGCTGTGCAATTTGTTGTATTTATCGCATGGGGAAGAGTCTTGTGTGTGTCGTTCTCAGGCAATTTTCCTGGAAATCCATCACAGTCGAGTCGTATCAGATGGCAGGGATTGAGATGGCGCAGAGGACAAAATCGTCGTATGAGAGAGAGATGCTTTATGTCTTCTTCAGCCCAGAATTTGTAGTAACAAAAGACAAACCATTTTACTTCCGGGTCATCTGTGTCAGAGGTATCTGATACTCCGGAGTAAAATTCGTGATTTGTCACGCATGTAACCATCATTGAGTCATTTCATTTACATTATTTACCATTTAAGGGATTCTTTTTGGAGAAGTTGTAGGCCCGCATCACGGTGGGGGGAAAAATCTTCTTGTATGTTTTCTCGGCAAATAAAAGGTGAAAGATGGGTTTGTGAGGTAAATTTAAAGTTTTGTCCTGGAGAAAGTTCCTGAAGGATATTATACAAAAGGAGACGGTGTGATACAGCTATCATCATTTATTCAGGATACACACCATAAACCTTATCCTTAATTTAAATCTTGCTTCAACTTTATATAGTCAACTTAATTTGAATTTCCCCGTGTAATAGAAATGGTAAATGGGCTCATGGCCTCAGGCTGAACTTCAGTAATGGGAAATTATACAGTCGTCTCTCGTGGAAAATTGCATAGACTTTTCCCTATATTCTGGCTCTTTTATGGAGTTGACTGTTTGTTGTCTCTCTCACCTTTTTTTTCCTTTCGTACAACCATTTTCCAAAACCTCTTTTCTCTCTCATACTAGGAAATGCCTGAGGTGAATGAAACTCTCAAAATACCACCACATATGGGAAAATATTGTGAATTTTCAAACCCTGAATTTCAATTGTATGATTCTCTCTCACAGACACAATACTCACAAAAATTTCATCGAAAATCGTCTCAAGCATTCAAGAATCCTCTCACGTTGAAGGAAAGTTGAATGAGTTCAAGGGGTTTTCACGTAAACAGATTTAAATGACTGATGGAAATCAATCTGGGAAATAGAATTTACGTTGAGTTTCTACATTGTCTTTGGATCTTTGGAAACACAATGGTTTCTATGAACTTTTTTTTAGTGAGTTTGCTTAAAATTTTTACTAAAAAGATTTTATTGTTGATTGCAAAGTTTTTAAAGCGAACATGAACATTATGACTTCAAACTTGTGTAGAGCGCGTGGCCTATTCGACACATGTCAACCCAGTCGATGGCCATAACCCACCAATTCTCATCCTCTATTCCTTTGACACGCCCAACCCTTATCATCCTTATGGGTTCTGAAAGGTTGCTTTGGGGCTTTTATTGTTAGGAAAATGTCCTCAGTCTTCAGTGAGTGAGCATCAGTCACCGTGAATGGTTCACTCTCATGAAGTGACAAATGGGTGGCACCTTCAGTTCTCCAATTTCTCTCTAAGTTTGCATTTTTATTTAGGTGAGCCCCATCTGGGCTTACACTTTGTTTAATAATCTTCTAATGGATCAGCAATTGTCGTAACTTCCTTATCACTTATATCGGCAATTAATGTAGCAGTATGAAAATACACAGGCTATACGAGAAATGCTAATTTAGGTAACGAGTAAGTTACGACAATTGTTGATGCAAGCGACGATTATTGTGAATCTAAAAGCACCGCAATAAATACGCTTTCAAAGATGATGTTTCTTTATTAGACGAAAAAAATGGTTTCCATGAATGAAATTCTTCACGATTCGGAAAATTTGCAAGTCGTTGGAAGTCAAATAAGACAAATATTTCGCTTGATAAAGTATCGTAAAATCATACAACTTTGTGCCACTTTTTCAAGTTTTTCTTAAATATTTTCTAAATTAGTTGAGATTTTTAAATGAGATTTTTGTCCAGCATAACTACACATTTCTGAAACACAGCCCCATGGTGGGAAAAAAGCATGGTATCATTGGATAAGGAGGAAAATTTCTTGTATGTGGCACAAAGTTGTAAACAAAAGTCGTACAACTTTGTGCTACTCTCTTTCTATCAATAAAATTTGTGTTGAACTTTTCGTATCTCAAATTACCAAATTTAAATTAAAATTCGAGCAAGTTCTTGCCAAATTATTCACGTATGCGTACCATTTTTCCAAGCACATTTTTCATATTTTATTAATTTCCTTTTTTGCAAAATTTAACAAATCCGACGATTTGAGCTACCTGAAAAATTTAACGCAACTACACATTTTAAGAAATTTCTATCAAAAATGAGCTTCAAGAACTGTACTTCAAAAAAATTATCTACAACACAGTGAGAATTTTTGACAAAAAAGATGGGTTTTTGAAGAAAATTTGTCTAATATGTAGGCAATTTCTTTCAAAAATCATTTCCAATTCAAGGTGATTTTCGTCAAAAATTCTTAAAACAAAATAAACCGTTACACATTGGAACAAAATTCATCAAAGTCATTTTTAACAGAATTTTTGAAGGGAACCATTAGAATTAGAGATTATTTTTCACGAAAATTTGTTGTTGAATGCTGGAAAAATGGAGAAAAGCGATTGTGGAAGTTCCTTTTAATAGTATATAGTGATTTTTTGTAGAAAATATCTTAAAAATGCAAAAGAAGCGGGTGTTTTCCTGGAGATGTCGTTCATGGTGGAATCTAATCCAGCCTTTGAAGAAAGGAATATTTCCCTGTTTTTTTTTTATCTAGAAATTGCCGGAGGTTAATGCATCCGTGTATTCCTGAGATGTTTTTCAATACAGTGACTTTGTACCCAATGAATTACAACATGGATGGAAAAGAAGAAATTGACGGACCCTTTGGCATCTACTGACTTTTCGTTTAGCATAGCCTGTCAAAAATTTTTGATGGAAACAAAAAAAACCCAATGTGGAGGCATTTTGATTCAAAATTTCCTTACAAAATAGGAATTTTACTTTCAAAAAGTTTTGAAATAACATTTGATGAAATCAACTGTAATGTGTAGACAATTTGTACATTTAGGTCAGTTTAGGAGTAATTGTTTTTTCTTTTTCTAATAAATCACTATGATGGTTTTTGGAGTAATTAATTCAGTAAATTAAGTGAGAATAGACATTGAAAGGTTAGTTAATTTATTATGTATTAAAAATAATTGCTATATAACTATTAGAATTACTGACAGAGGAACCACAACTATACGTTAAATACAAATAACTTTATGACAGGATATTTAAAATAGACTAATTTGATAGACAAAATAACCACACAATTATGTAAATTATCCGTTGAAATGGCAAATCATGAGTATTATCAACTTTATTGTATTAATATGCATTATTGCAAGCATGGACTGAAAATATCAGACGTGATAACCCCTAGCTCATACCTCTGCATTTCTTCTCTGCAGCCTGATGAACCATGTGACATGATAAATGAACGGTGACATGAAAATACCATTTGAATGTGAAATTGAAAAATATATCGATTTCTACCCTTGGCAATTCCAATGTATCCAACAAAGCCCATCCAGCGGAATATTTTCAGGAGACATGGACAAATAACCCAGGAGGATATGTTTCGAGGGGTCCGCCAGTTGAGGAAAAAGGCACTCTAGTAAATTTTAATTAATTTTACGGCCAGTTTTACTTGTTATGCTTTGTAAATGCTGTCTCATGCAGAGGTGTAGGGGTTATATATTTAATAACATCCTCTGCTCTGGAAAAGTTATACTTCGTTTGAAGAAGAAGCACCTTTTCGATTTAATCGCTGTCCCAAAATGCCACAAAATGTGCAGCAATCAAATTAAAAAGGTACTTTTTATGGAAATCGGAAATTTTTACTACAATTGGTATTGCTTCCAGAAAGTATAACACTATGCAACACGGTTTTGTTAACGGAGATCTCACATGGTACGTTTGATAGAGTCAAGTCCCCTGATTAAGAATCTGGTCTTGGTTTTGCTCCTATACGTAACAATTTTTTTTTATTAATACTTTTATATTTTTTCTGCTTTTCCTTACATTATCCGTTATATCTCAGGTTCTAGTGAACGGAACTTGAAAAGTGTGGGTGCGTTGGAAAGCTCATTAGTCGAGTTTCAATTTTGATAATTACAAAAAACCTTGTAAAACCACTCCTTCGTGGTGTAAAATTGAAGTTTCTCTAAAAATTACCAAAAAAATGGTCCTAAAGAGAGGTTTTAAAAATTTGTATAAAATAAACTAAACAAAATATTAAAAATCCAATGATACCAGGTGATAGGCCACACTTAGAACTACAATTTTGTTCATCTGAGACATCGCGCTCCGATCACTCTAAATGCCTCATTTGTTAGTTTTTGTCATTTTCCAAAAATATGAAGTACATATTTTAAAGCAAATTTTCTAAAGATTTCTGAGAAAACATCTTTTAAAACTTGTGTGAAACATACATAACTGTTGAGATCCTTCTTTAATTCGATCGGGGGACCATTAACATGATTTTCATTTACATTTCCAATCAACCCTCATTAAAAAGCTCTCAATTTTCCTTTAAGTATTCAATTTTTGTTTTTATTTATTTCCATCCATCCATCTAATACTATTTCTAGTAGAGGTTAATTTTAAATGAAAGTATGATCTAAAGTCATTGAAATGCATTTACGAAATATTTGCTGATGCGTTTTCTACCAATCATAAAAAAGCATTCCAAAAGGAGTTTAGGGGTTTCTTCACGTGGCTGAATGTTGATTGGAAATGTAAATGAAAATCATGTTAATGGTCCCTCGATCGAATTAAAGAAGAATCTCAACAGTTATGTATGTTTCACACAAGTTTTAAAAGATATTTTCTCAGAAATCTTTAGGAAATTTGCTTTAAAATATGTACTTCATATTTTTGGAAAATGACAAAAACCAACAAATGAGGCATTTAGAGTGATCGGAGCGCGATGTCTCAGATGAACAAAATTGTAGTTCTAAGTGTGGCCTATCACCTGGTATCATTGGATTTTTAATATTTTGTTTAGTTTATTTTATACAAATTTTTAAAACCTCACTTTAGGACCATTTTTTGGTAATTTTTAGAGAAACTTCAATTTTACATCCCGAAGGAGTGGTTTTACAAGGTTTTTTGTAATTATCAAAATTGAAGCTCGACTAATGAGCTTTCCAACGCACCCACACTTTTCAAGTTCCGTTCACTAGAACCTGAGATATAATGGATAATGTAAGGCAAAGCAGAAAAAATATAAAAGTATTAATAAAAAAAATTGTTACGTATAGGAGCAAAACCAAGACCAGATTCTTAATCAGGGGACTTGACTCTATCAAACGTACCATGTGAGATCTCCGTTAACAAAAAAAGTTGTGAATTTGTTGCATAGTGTAATTGGGTGAAGAATTGGGCCAATAAACGTACGAGATACAATATAATTTTATTTTATCTGACATTTTGATAGAGTTCTTGCTGCAGAGCAAAATTTACGATTATCAATTTTGCTGGGACATAGATCCAATTAAATCGGTTTAATTGAGCTGTTAATTTATGAGACAAAAATTTATAAAACTGAAAATGTTCCATACTACATTTCCGATTTGAAAAGAGATTTAAAATTATTTAGATTAGAAAAATTATAGGGGAGACCGAGGCACCACCGCACACTTTTTAAATATGCAAATTATACTATGGATTTCCCGAGAAAATCGTGAAGCTTTGGATATAGGCTCACATGAACGCCAATAAAATTCCTGTAGAAACTTCTATGACTCTGAATAGGCCAATAGGGTAAGTGTGCCAAATTTCGGCCAGCTTCTAATTTCGGCCACTTTGAGTATAATTTCGGCCATGCAAATAAATTAATTAAAATTATGTATGTAATCTTCGAATAGTCAATGAATTCATTTTGCTTTCAAATATTTATTCATTTTAGGATGTATTAACACAAAGACAGTTAAATTATAGGTATAATTTGAATTTAAATTGTGTTGTAAAAACTCAGTGTGGAAAGAGTCTTACAAAAAATGTGACAGATCGATTGTGTCTTTAGTAGTCTTGTGATTTGTGGTGAAGTGCAGAAGGTTTTCCTTCTGTGTTTTTCATGAAAATTGATTAGTTTTCATTAAAGATTGTTTCTGTTTATGTTAATAGTGAATCAATCTTTAAATTTCGGGTGAAATTTCCCAGCTGGATCCTGTATTTCGCGTAAAAAAGTATATACTTTGTGAGCGTCTCTACAGTGAGGTAGTATTACTATTTCGGCCACATCTTTTGCTTTCCTAAATTTCTTATTCATTTTATTTATTATTATTTATTTATTTATTATTTATTAATTTCTCAAACAAATAGGGTTCGCCCCTCTTACAATGTTTGGCAAAAGAAGAAGAAAAAGAAAAAAAAAGGTTATTGACAAAATTTAAGTAAGTGGATATAAGGCAAAGGCAATATTGAAAAAAAAAAAAAAGTAAATTAATTTATTAGGACTGAGACTGGAAGTACCCTGTTATTCCGTCAACGGATAGTCGGGCATTCGGGGGAATAGAATTATATAAAACTATCCCCTTGACAAAAAGCGTGCGGGAGAGCTGATTCGAGCTAGCTCTAGGAACCAAGAGTCCGCGGACCCTGGCAGAGGCCCCGGGAATCAGGAGTGAGGCCAAGTATTGCGGTCTCCCAGAAATTATCAAACGGAAAAGGAATGACACCGCTCTCAGACGGAGAAGTGATGGGAGATCACAACCCACCAGGATATTGCGATGCTCGGAGATGTGATCACGGGGGCCGAGGCCACAAACGTACCTGACACAGCCGTGGAAGGTTACAGATAGCCTCCGCAGCGTGTCACAATCCGCTGCGTTTATGCATTTTATGTTTCCTTTTTCAATTTTTGAATTCTACAATGTCCAGAGAAAAAAAAACCATCGCTTCTATGAAAAAGATGATATGGAAAAGGCCTTGGAAGAGTTCAGGAAGTGCAAATTGCTACGGGAATCTGCGCGTAAATTTGAGATGCTACTCTTCAGGTCTTCAGGACAAATTACACGGAAGATCTCAAGGCTTGTGAGTCATATAAACGTATTAAATTAAATATTAAACTCGTTCCGTTTGACGTTTTGAAATTTTCTATCCGTTGCGTCACAAAATGTGGTCAGAAAAAAGGTGGCCGAAATTTCACACAAAGTGGCCGAAATACTACCCAAAGCAATGTCCATATTTTTATTAATTTTTTAATATTTTAGGAAGTGATTTAAAGAAAACAAAAATGATAAACTAGTCTTGAAAGTTCTGCACAACCCTCCCAAAAAGGAAGTAACAAAAAATATCAATATGAATTAAAAATATTGCATTTCAAACTTAGGACTTTGGTGCTTACATGCAACTATGCCGAAATTTGGCACACTTACCCTACACATTTTCCATACTAACCGAATGAAAGTTTTCGGAAAGAATCGCAACGAAACAATGCTCTGAACGTGTTCACTGAGAGAAATCCGAATAAGTTAAAATAACATTCCAGAAATTTTAATTTTACCCTGCAGTATTGATCCAAAATCGGTGTAAATATTATCCTTTTTAGGTGTACTAGGGGTTAAAGGTACCCTTTTTCATGTTAATTTTACCCTTAATATTGTACAGTATTGATACTCTGGTATCTTTTAGTGTTAACCTGGAGTGCAAAACGTCCATATGAAAAAAAAACCGTTTGAAAATGTATGCGATAACTCGCTGCGTGCACAACATAAAAAAAAATTCTTGTTTTTTAGTCTTAATTAGTTAGACCACAAGGTTCGAGATTAGGCGCGACATCAGTTCCAATCTTGGTGGAAACACTTCAGGATGTGTGGGCAAAGTTCCTTCAGACATTTTGTAGAAATTGATCAACAGGATGCCGCGAATCTGTGAGGCGCTTATCAAAGTTAAAGGAAAATTCTTCGAGGAAAACTAAATTTGATGATTTTATTCATGCTTATTTAAATAAAATAATGAAGTAAAAGAAATGAAATTGCAACAATAATAAATAGTAATTTGAAAAATAATAAAAAATATATGAAAAAGTAGAATTTGGGCTGAAAATTTCAATATTCAAAGAAGAAATCTCTTTCAGAACACATCACACCGGAAACCGACCACAATCCGTACCAAAAATATTCCCTCGGTATTATTTTCAGTTTTTCTGACTCTTAATAATATTTACTAAAAGTATTTAGCTTATATTAAATGATTATTAAAAGATTAGATCAGTTTTAGAATGTGGGGCTACTTTTGCATTTTTTTCCAAAAAGCTAATTTTTGACTGATCCTCAAATTATAAATTTTGTAGCTCATGTATTTTCTCAAATCTTGTTTAAACCTGTTCTTAGGTTTATATATGAAACTATTTCAGTCAATAGAACTGGATATTACAGCGTTTTCCCGGTCCAAATCACGTGTATTTAAGCTTACGAAGGGTGTATTTAATATTTTGGTCGTTAGTGTACATCTAAAGAATTTTCACTAAACAGTAAAATTCTAGAAGAGTTAAGGAGCAAATTTATGTAATTCTCTTCAGAAAAAATATGAACTTAATGTGTTGAATCCTCTGTCAAAGTTAAAGAGTCTGGAAATGGTTTTGAATTAGGACATTTACCCTAGGTTGTAAAAGTGCATAAACAAAGGAGCATCATACAGCTCATTTGAACTAGCCATCCTATTCTTGCAATGCTTTGATTCGCGAAAATCAGCAAAGCAGCAGTATGGACTGTTTCGCTTTTTCTTTTAAAATTGTTAAAGTGTAATTTTGTAAGGAATGTCCTATCATAAAAAGCAGATTTTCTGTAGCGGCTTATAAAATCTGTGAAGGAGGATTGCCACCGTTTGCCTCTGGAGGTTGGTCACCAACGCTAACACGGCAGTGGACGCAATAGAGGGAAAGTAAGTCATTTTTTATGTAATGTTGTTGTGTTTTTAAAGCATTTGTCGATGAATAAATATCTATCTATCTCTGCAAACGAGGCGCAGTGCAAAGAACCCTCAAAGAGTCCCGGAAAGGTAAGGGAATATATGAATCTGCTCGTACTTGGAATGCCTAAGTCAATTCTATTATCAATTATATAGTAAAATTCCGGGCTCCTATAGTAAAATTCAGGAAGAGAACTTGGTAAGTTAAGTTCTTAAAATGAACAGGAATGGGCATCTTATGAGGTGGATTAGTTGTCCAAAATTGCAAGCAAAGTCTAAAAAATTACAAGCAATGTGTCCAAAATTACAGCCAAATTTATGTCTACATATTTATTAATTTTTAAACGTATTCAGATTAACTTTAGAAAAGCAAAGCTTATCAACGTTCTAAACAACTCTTCTGAAAAGGAATTATTAACAAAAAACTTAAATTTGTATTGAGATTATTGCACTTTAAACTTATGAGATTGGTGCTAATAAGCACCCCGTACCATACTTAGATGCATATTCCCTCTACTATTTTTTTTAAATTGGAATTTTGTATTCCGCTTAGCCCTACTTTCCCCTAAATTGTGTTCTCCACTAAATAACTCTATTTCTGTATATAGAATGAGAGGTAATTTCTAAAATCAGCTTTTCACTTAATGAAATCGAATTGCGTTTGTTTGAAATCCCCCTTTTTACCATCACTGAAAACAGAAAATGGGGTTGAATTGTACGATGGAAAATTTATCCGTGTTGATGAGCTGAACTTTATGCCATTAATCATTGTATTTCTCTCTTAGTTTTCTGTCTAACATTTCACCTTTGCCATTTGTATCTTCTTTATTGTAGAGAAATTCTCTTCTTGTTTGCCCTCCTACCCCTCAGTCTTTGTCAGTCTCGTTTATATTGGCAAACGACATCGACGACAGAAATATAACGACGGGGGTGTGTTCTTTTCCTCTATACGCTAAAGTACCTCATTATTTATCTTCTGTAGAAAAATCTTGATTCTGCTGACAATAAAATTCTCCTGTGTGGTGCGATATTGTAGAATAGAATGGGTGGGATGGTAAAACTAATGAAAAATGTCAGAGAGTTATGATAGTTGACTCAAGAGATAATATTTACTTTCATCTTGTTACATTTTATGCGAAGGCAAAATTGTATATATCTCACATATGGCTAATTGAAGTTGCAACATTCTATTTAATCAAGAGTAAATTAAAGTTTCAATAGTGGCTTGTACTATTAATTTTATGTCTAGTTTTATAGCGTGGATTAACCTCTGATTGTAACACTAATTTTGTATACTTGTAGTTTAAATTAAATGGATTTAAATTTTTTTATATTTATCAATTGGTATGTAAAAGTATTTTTGATTTAGCCTATTGCTAAATTGTCTTGCAAAAGCATTTTTCGTTATTTAGTAAAATTTTCCTCTTTTCCACGATTTCTTGGCCACTTTTCCACCACGTTGGTTACTACTTCTCCGCTATCCTTGCAACCCTTATCTAGTCTGTGCTTAAAGGTTTTCAAGTAATTTTAATTTTCAGGATTTGTGCGAACTTCATAATCATGTGAGGGAAAAGGGAACATTTTTTTAACCATTTACCTGTTTGTGGCCATAGGTGTGAAAATTTCTCAAAAAAATGTACACTTATGGCCATATCTAAATTCTTTTCTATTTTATTATAAATCTTATCTATTTTATTAACACTTATGAAAAATGGATAACAAATCGTCGGTTGAATCAGCAAACAATGTATGGCCACATAGTTATTTACAGCAAGTGCAGACGAAAAGGAAATGCATATAGCACAGTTTCTGTGTTTGTTAATGTAAGATTGTAAGATTTTCATTAACATTAACAAATGTTCTAAAGATTTGGTGATTCGTTTCAGTAAAAATATTTCGTTTGAAAATGCGTAACAATAGAAACGTGTCAAAAGGAGGTGCGTTTCCTCTAAATTACGTTAAGCTAATACCGTCACATGTTTCATTAATTTTAATGTGTAACATTTTCAAATTCTAAAGCTGCAATTAGTTAAATTGTTATTGAACGATGATTTTATTAGACTTCCTTGAGATATTCTTTTGATGAAGTTGTTTAAGAATAAGGAACAGAGTTAAAACAAATTATTATTATGTAGATACATCAAAGGCCAAAGATCATAAAGACATAACAATCCCTTCCAACTCAAGATACTTTATTTTTAAAGCCTACAGCAAAAGAAAAGGTTGCCTTTATAAATTTTCCCACTCAATTTTCTTTCCAAATGTTCCAACAGAAGTGACTTCATCAATTTTAGAATAGAACTCCTCAATGATTGATTGTGTCGTTCCGCCCCTCTTATTTTTATATAAATTGTATCAATGCCTTATCCTTTCCGATTTACTTCGTGCACTGTGTGCACAATATGTGCTATATAAGGGAAAAGAATTATTATTTCACTACGAGTAATTCCACCTGCGTCTTCTGTATTCCATCCTCGTGTTGTCATCGTGAAAATTGAGAATGGAAATGGGCGTGAGAGCAATTGCTTAGGGAAATGTGTTGCACTTTTGAAGGTATAAACTCTGCTATATTCTTTCTTTATGGTCTTTTTGTGGAAATATTCACCACCACTGCAAAAATAGATTAAGACCATTTAATTGGCTACAGCAATCCACAGGGTCGTAATAAAAAAAAACACTGACAGTGCAATAAAAAAAGTCACAGCAATATTTCATTGATTTCAGCGATTCGCCCCATTTCCTGCACTCCCTCTCAAAATCTCTCTTCTTCAGTCGTTTTTGGGAAATTGAAATAAATTCCAGAGGCAGCTGCTTCCTTCACCATAAATTTGTATATGGGATGGTACACCGACGAAATTTAAATTAAATTTTTCCTCTAAATTTCACCAAGCATGTTAAACTTTCTTTTCAACTCGTTTTCCTATCTCTTGAGAGTTCACAATAAGAACATCTAATTCTAGTATAACCAGATTTTCCCAGGTTCTTCACAAAATTCTTTATTTCGATTTATTTCGCCTTAAATTCATTTAAATTTCCGGTGAAAGGTGTCTAAAGACGAAATGTTCGGTTGGACTACCTCTAAAACATATCCAAAAATGAACGAAATTGCCAGAGCCAATTTTGAGATAAGTCGAAAAAACCTCATTTTTTACGTATTTTAAGGATATTGAGAACGCATGAAAGGGGAGGGAGAAAAAATAAAGAGATTAGTATCGAGATAATGTCATTTGAGTAGGGGTCATCGAAGATCGGAAGTCGATATCTTTTACCGTTTAAATTTTATATGGGTCAGAAGACCAAAAAAAAAAAAACGCAAAAAAATTATTTTTAAAATAAAAGGATTACCGCTACTTTACCGATCAATCAGCAATTTCGACCGATGCAGTCAGGTGTGGAATTAAAAGACCTTTCAGAAAACTCCTAATTTGACTAAATCCTTTGAAAATTAGGCCCTGAATGATCGTTAACCTTTGACCTTTAAATCGCCAGGGACAATTTTGTGATAATTTGAAAAAAACCTAATTTTTGACGTGTTTTAGGGGTATAGTGAACGCATGAATGGAGGAGGGGGAAAATAAAGAGATTAGCTTCGAGATATTTTTTTTAGATATAAGACTTTTTATTTATTACGGGTTCATTTATGAGGGGTCCCGGTCAAAATCCCGAAAGCCAAAACCCGAAAGCCAAAATCCCGAATGGGCCAAAATACCGAAAATCAAAATCCCGAATTCTTAAAAGTGTCATAGTTACTCCCACAATTGCACCCGCCCTTGCTGGAGGCAAAGGGAAATCTTCTGTGTCTTGGGAAATTATTCTAAACATTTTCCTCCATATAATTTCATCTCTTTCAGGATTTTGAACATTCGGTATTTTGGCTTTCGGAATTTTGGTTTCGGGATTTTGGCTGCCACCGATCTATGATTGCCCCGGGTCCCGGTCAAAAGCCCGAAAGCCAAAATCCCGAACGCCAAAATACCGAACGCCAAAATCTCGAAAGCCAAAATCTCGAATCGGCCTAAATCCCGAAATCCAAAAACCTAAAATTCTTAAAAGTGTCATAATAACTAGTACTACAATTGTACTCGTCCTTGCTGGGTGGGGGCAAACGGAAATTTTCTGTGTCATGGGAAATTATTCTACACATTATCCTCCATATAATTTCATCTCTTTCAGGATTTTGAACATTCGGGATTTTGGCTTTCGGAATTTTGGTTTCGGGATTTTGGCTGCCACCGATCTATGATTGCCCCGGGTCCCGGTCAAAAGCCCGAAAGCCAAAATCCCGAACGCCAAAATACCGAACGCCAAAATCTCGAAAGCCAAAATCTCGAATCGGCCTAAATCCCGAAATCCAAAAACCTGAATTCTTAAAAGTGTCATAATAACTAGTACTACAATTGTACTCGTCCGTGCTGGGTGGGGGCAAACGGAAATTTTCTGTGTCATGGGAAATTATTCTACACTACACATTATCCTCCATATAATTTCATCCCTTTCAGGATTTTAAATATTCGAGATTTTGGCTCGTTCAGAATTTTCGCGTTCCGGATTTTAACTTTCAGGATTTGGCTGCCTCCGTTTATATGTATATGGTAAGATCGGTAAGATCAATAAAACTAATTCGGAATGAATAATGAATTTAAAAAAAATCTGTTAAAATTCTAATTTATTACGTGTATAATCCTCCAAGAGATATTCATCTTTCTCGGAATGAAATTACGCAGGCAGCATAGGAAATCACCAACTTCAAATGCCTGTCCTGAAAAGCTGTCAGTCTGAGATAGAATAGTATGGAATGAAGTCGTCGATATAGCCTTATATCCTTAGAAAGATGTGAATAATTCAATACAAAAGTAGAACAGTTTTGGCATTGTCAAGACTTCACAAGAGTTTTTTAACCCTACTTTTTTAAGTCAATAAGTTATCCTTAAAGGATTTAAGGACAATTACACTATTCTAGATACTTGTACTACTAGTTATTTCGATTATGGACGAATAATTTAACTTAATTTTTTCCCGAAATTCTTAAACTTAATCTCTTCGGAAATCTTAATTTCTTCTTAGTTCAATTAATTTCTTCCGGAACTTTTTTCAATTATTTTACTGATAAATGCAATTGAACTTGCTGAATGTTCTTTCTGCGTTTATTATTATTTGATTTAAAATTATGCCTGTCTCTTTTTCTCGCAAAATTTTAATAATATTTCTTCATCAATCAATGCAGATTGAACTAGATTCCATTTGATGAAGAAATCTCTTTCTGTAGTAAGAAAAGGGGAAAAGCCGCTTTTTCTAATCCTCTTAACTGGGAGCAGTAATTCTCATCATTATTGACAGTGTTTTTTCCCAGGAGAGTTCTCTCCCCATGCTGGAAATTCCGAGAGATGGAGTCAAAATAGCCCATAGAATTGCACTTCAGGGACAATCTATTTCTATTGCCCCAAACTGACTTCTCTTTTCTCATGGTGAAAATGCTTAGGGAGGATTTTTCCTTCCAGTATCTGTCCTGTACCAGGGGAGAAAGTCACCTCATAAAATATAAATGCGACAATCAATTGACCGAGAGTCAATGATATTTTTGCTAGGCTGGTGTATTTGGGAATACAATAGATAAATCAGGAACAATATCGCACAATTCAACCACACCACGGATAATTGGTAGGAATTTATTGGGTCGAGAGAATTTACCCTTTTGTTAAATTACCCCCATTTGTTAATAGGACAAATGGTCAGAATATACTTTATTGCCAAAACTTTCACATAAAAGCTCCTTCTCCGGCAAATACAACATCCAGTCAGAACTTTAGCATGAGATCAATTCATTTTCGTGGCTGTTTTAGGGCTATAGTTCTTCCACAAAAGTACACAACATTTAAGCAAAAGTTTGCCTCACGTTAGTTTATTTTCAATTAGGAAAAGTTTTGGTAAGAGAAATAATAGTGAATGCTGAGTTTCATCCTAGACAACTATTTGCTTGAGGATTCTTCCCTTTTCATTTAGACCTTTCAAAGAATATCTGTTTATTTGGGTACCAATTCATTTTATGAAGAATTCTATCAATAATAGTTCTTCAATTTTATGTTTAATATAAAGTTTGATAGACTATTTAATTATGATTTTTAAAACTTTAGCTGTTAGATGGTTACATTGAGCGACTTTAACGATTTTCGATAGAAGCCATGCAATGACTAAGAATTAAGCTTATTCTGACTGCATATATTTACTTAAGTTTATACTACTTTTAATCTTAATTTTTATTCTTATGACAATAATTAGTAATGTGGTATAATAGGTCTTCAGAAAATCTAAGAAATCATCTGCACAGCTGTAAGTGGAAACATCAAATTTCTGTCAAAAATACAATTTGTGGAGAAAAATGTTTCCAATTTGTAGAGGCCTTTAAAATTTCCCTGACTTTGAATTATGCTGAATTTTAAATAAAACACTAATGTATGATCTTATGGCCTTTATAAAGTAGAGAAATTCATGTCCATATTGAAGAAAATTGCCTATGCTTGTGTAGAAATAACTATCAAATGTTGAGATGTATTTTTCTAGTATGTAGGGGTCATCAAATAAGAGACATTAAAATTGAATTCGGATCAGAAATATGTTTTACAACCCCTTATTAAGTCTCAGAAGTTTATCAAAAAACGCTTTTGTTTATTTAAAAATTAAATTTTCCGTGAAAAAGGTTGAATGTAGTTTTTCGAACAATTTGAAGCTTCAAGGAAAGGAAATTTGATATAGACTTTTTACAGATTGTTCATGTCAACGAGAGAAAATTATTCAGTAAATATTCAATTTTAGTTTGTACATGAGAGAAATCCGAAAAAATTAAAATAACATTCCGGAAATGTTTATTTTACTCTGCAGTATTGATCGGAAATTGGTGTAAATATTATGCTTTTTAGATGTATTAGGGGTTAAAGTTACCCATCTTCATATTAATTTTACCCTTAAAAAGGTGTAAAATTAACATTAAGAAATGTTGATATACTTTTACACCTAAAGGGTTTTAAAGTTATGAGTAAAAAAAGTTAATCGCACCCCCGTTTTTTCTCAGTGTAGATTATTGAAAAATAATTTGATATGCCTTTATGCACTAGGGAAATTTATGTCGATATTAAAGCAAATTGCATACGTTTGTGTAGGAAGAACTTTTCAATATGGACATAAGTTTATCTTGCATGTAGAGGCGATAAAGTTTAGACGATGAGATAATGCTATTTTTCAAAATTGGTTTTATTTAATTACGGATTTAAATTCTGAATTACTTTTATAGTACGACTCCACTAATGGTAACCTATATAACTTATAAACTCCATGAGTAAATGAATACTATACTAATAACTTGTCTTAAATCAATAAAATATTGAGAATGTTTATAAATAAATAGAGTGAAGCTTTTGCTTTTTTGTGTAAGTGTACCGGGTGTACATTATTTTTAGGTTTCCAAATTTTTTATAGTGCAAGAATAATTTAACTCTGATTATCGAGTAATAGTTTTTTTTTTGGAAATTCTGTATTCCTTTTAAAGGATGTAAGAAAAGACTTTCAGGCTTAGCACACACTTTGGTTTCGAACACTTCAAGTTTTTATCCCATATTCCTTTATTGAATCTGACCAATATAGGGGAATGTTGGCATGGTTCGAACAGAGTGAACCTCCAAATAAAGCCAATTTTCTCTTTATTTGTAAAGAGCTAGTTCGTCATTTAATTAGCCATAAAATAAGCTCATGAAACGAGATGAGAAATGGTAAGTCAGCCATGGTAAACCATGCCTATATTCCCCTACAACAATATATTTTAATAGTTAGTATTAAGTTAGACATTTCCCGAAAAAAATTAACTCAGATTCATTCGAGGAAAATAGGAAAAATATGCAGTGTTCGAAGTCTGAAAGTCTTCCCCTATATTTTCTTACTTTTTTCGTTTAAATATTTTGATTATTCCTAATATATATCTGTTTTACCGAATCTAATAAAACTTACTTTTCGGGATTTTGGCGTTCTGAATTTTGACTGATATACATCAGAGTATGCGCGAAGCCTGAAACCCGTCCCGCCTTCCGCTATTATGATAAATTTGTTAATATTAGGGTAAAGTGGTACAAGTTGGATCATGGTACAAGTTGAACAATGGTACAAGTTGCGCAAGGCCTTTTTCTTGAAAAATGTAGTACTTCATTTTTATTTGTATATTTTTAATGCTTTAGTTTTATAATTTGGTTTCTTGTACTTAAAAAAAAATTGTACTGTATATATCAAGAAAAAAAATCATGTCCAACTTCTACCGGCGAATTGTGCAACTTGTAACAGTATGTCCAACTTGTATCACTTTACCCTACACTCTTGGAATTTATATAAGGGAAAGCGGTCTGCCTTTGAATGCGGCAGCCATTTAATGCTTCAATTTTTCTCTTATTTCCCAAAGCTAAAATTCCTTTGTTAATCGAAGTTAATAGAAAATAGTTAATAGTATCAATTATAGTTCACAAAATAGAATTTTTGCTTTGAGAAATAAAAGAAAAATTGAAACATTCAAAGGCTACCGTATTCAAAGGCAGTCCGCTTTCCCCTACTCTTAGTTGCATTTAATTTTTCTTTTAGAAATCAGGTATACGTTTTCGAATGAAGCAACACTTCCAAAATGATATTCGCATAACCTGACAATTTGCATCGAAAATTTACTAACCATATATTGCATAAAATATCTGAATTATTTAATTTTCTTGTATAAAGGAAACTCTTGCATAGCTCATCCATGGAATTTAGTAGGAACAAATTCTTCATTGCAAGGTGGGTCTATATGCTAAATTTGATTGCTTTCAGCACAAAAGCCAAGGAAATTCCTCGTGCTTCGGCAGAAGGAATGCAATAAATCACACTCCCAAGCTCACATTCAAAAAATTCCTCCACGCAATAAACATTTTCAGTGTTATTCATTAAAATAAATGAAAGTGTTTTAATATGGTAATTTTATAATATTTTTTCACTTCCTCTTATGCTCAATTTTTTGTTGGACGCAAAAAGAAAAACAATAAAAGGAGGTCGTCCGAGGCAATTAATATACATTTTTGAGAGTTAGGTATGTATATTTTCTTTTTTTAGTAAATTTTCAGATCATTTTTCCCCCTTTCTATTGCATCAGAGGTAGTGTTGGAGGGATTGAAAAGAGGAATGAGAAATAGTGTTGAAAGCATTTCGTGATATTCATCCTTGGAGAAAATTCTAACCGCACGACATGAGAACTTTCGCTCGTATTTCTTCCACTTTTGGCCCATCATGTGAGTTTCTTCCACAAGACCTTATTTAATTACTTATGAATGGGTAAGAGCTTTACCGAGATACCCTCTCTCATTCACAAAACTTGTACCAATTGAGGGACACATAATGTAACTGATTTTGTTGATTCCCTCCCATTGTTTAACGATTTATTTGTCGTTAGTTCTTGTACACTTCGTATAAAATACGTACTAGTATGTTGGTCAATGGAAATGAAAATGCTTCTGAAATAACTGCCGTGTTATACGGGCATTTCCCAGATCGTGGTCCCTCTTGAGTTCTCATGTTCACTATTTGCAATATTGAATGCCCATTGCCCACAACAATTCCATTGTTGGGACACCCACCTCTAGCACGAAAACTCCATACACCATTACTTGGCTTATTATTCTGCCAACAAAACAGTTTATTTGACCAGAAGGTAGTTTGCTGCAAACAACAATTTTGCACTAAAGTGAGTCTAAATGAATGAATTAAATATAGCTAAATTTAATTAGTTAATCTTGCTTTATTTATTTATTTATCAGATAATTCAAGCGTTGATGAATTTAAAAATTCTTTCTATTAATCTGAAAGGTAAATGATAACACGTAAAAGCAAAGTTATCTAATCGCAAATTGAGATCTACTAATTCACAGTGATATCATATGATTTGTAGTCCCATTACAAAAAAAAATATAATAGATTTGGGTTAGAAACTTGATTGTAGATTAAAATAAGAAAATGTAATACGGGCTTCACACCTAACGTATAGACATATTGTTTAATCTCTCTAATATCTTATGAAGCAATATTTTCCGGAAATATTTAACTAAAGATTAGATATTAAAGGCAAAATGGTCCATATTAGATCTATATAAAATAAAAAAGAGAATAGATAAAACAAACGGTTAGAGGACAAACGGTAAGAGATATCGACTTCCGGTCTTCGACGACCCTCCCCCCCCATTAAATCGACATTATCTACAACCGTTTTTTTATTTTATTTTAACTTCCTTCGAGCGTCTCTTTTTCAACTGATTTGTTTAAATTTGAATTTTTTGAAAGATCTTGAAATTTCCAACCCGACTGCATCGAAATTAATCGGTGGTGAATCGGTAATATACCCGCATATGATTTACCTTTCTCGAATTTACTTTATTTTTGTTCGTATGCTTGTTCCTCTTGCATGTCCTAAAACTTACCTTACAATTTAAGCATTAGTAATGCGATAGGGTAAGTGTGCCTAATTTCGGCCAGCTTCTAATTTCGGCCACTTTGAGTGTAATTTCAGCCAAGCAAATAAATTAATTAAAATTATGTATGTAATCTTCGAATAGTCAATGAATTCATTTTGGTTTTAAATATTTATTCATTTTAGGATGTATTAACACAAAGACCGTTTAATTTTAGGTATAATTTGAATTTAAATTGTGCTGTAAAAACTCAGTGTGGAAAGAATCTTACAAAAAATATGACAGATCACTTGTGTTTCTAGCAGTCTTGTGATTTGTCGTGAAGTACAGAGGGGTTTCCTTCGGTGTTTTTCATGAAAATTGATTAGTTTTCATTAAAGATTATTTCTGTTTATGTTGATAGTGAATCAATCTATAAATTTCGGGTAAAATTTCCCAGCTGGATCCTATATTTCGCGTAAAAAAGTATATACTTTGTGAGCGTCTCTCCGGTGAGGTAGTGTTGCCTATTCCGGCAACATCTTTTGCTTTCCTAAATTTCTTATTCATTTTGTGTTTTTTTTTTTTCAATTTCTGAGTTCTACAATGTCCAGAGAAAAAAGCATAGCTTCTATGAAAAAGATGATGTAGAAAAGGCCTTGGAAGAATTCAGGAAGTGCAAATTGCTATGGGAATCTGCGCATAAATTTGACATGCTACTCTTCAGGTTTTCAGGACAAATTACACGGAAGATCTCAGGGCTTGTGAGTCATATAAACGTATTAAACTAAATGTTAAACTCGTTCCATAAGACGTTCTGAAATTTTCTATCAATTGCTTCACAAAAGGTTGTCAAACAAGGTGGCCGGAATTTCACTCAAAGTGGCCGGAATACTAACCAAAGCAATGTCCACATTTTTTATTAATTTTTCAATATTTTAGGAAGTGATTTAAAGAAAACAAAGATGATAAATTAGTTTTCAAGGTTCCGTACAACCCTCCTGTAAAAGAAGGAACAAGAAATATCAATATGAATTAAAAATATTGCATTTCAAACTTAGGACTTCGGTGCTTATTTGCAACTATGCCGAAATTAGGCACACTTACCCTATGTACCTAAAAAGCATGTGAAAAGTTTAGACACTGATAGCTATTTCCCGTGAGTTCAAGCACACCGCATTTTAAAATATCAAAAAAAGGCTCCAAAAAAAGAGAAGGATAGTGATAACGAGGCAATTAAGATTTTTTTATGGATGATCAGAGAAGCACCACAAGTGTCTATCTTTCGCATTTTTTTCGCTTGAACACGAAATATCCAAATTTTGTTCTTGTTTGAAATACTGTATAGGATAAGCAGTGAATTTTCAAAATCTATGTCTATTACAAATGAATTCTTTAGATCAAAATCTATTAGAAAAAAGCTTCTTCTAGAAGTTCGATTTTGATTTGGAGGACCTTCCTTATCATAGAACATATACATTGATCGACTGTGTTTGGTCTTTTATAGTTAGAATATTTATAGGGTTGTACAAAAAATATTTGATTATAGTTGGATTAAGATCTTAAATTATTTATAAGCTGATCTCATTGATAAAGTTAACGATTTTTGTAAAAAAAAGTTTAAAGATTGCATCGTAGTGAAATTAAGGAGTCACAACAACTTTGGGTTAGGTGAAAAAGTTCTGGAATGAATGACTTTTGAAAATATAATACTTTGGTTAAATAAAGAAATATATCGGGTGAACTCTTTTTTACATTTTGAAATAACCCATGCCAAAGAAAAACGAGTTGGAAAAACGAGCTTCACAAAATTTTAGTAAAATAAGTTTTAACACATTAAGGACAAATGGGACACCGGTTTCCCAAAAATGAAAATAATTTTTTTTTACTATTTAGAGGACAAAATAACTTTTTATATTCAAAAAAATGATTTTGATTTTGGGACACCGGTGTCCCACTCGTCCTTAAAGGGTTAAAGGAAAACTAAAGCAGCTTGAAACTACCAACCGCCCTAGTCATTCTTTATAGTTTCTTTGTTTATTATAAATCAGTTCAGTTCGCCTTTGACTTAAAAGCTTTGTAGATATTTTTAATTTTTTGTATTTTGTTTGATTCTGAGCTGTATGACCTTTAACCTTAAAATGACATTCCTATAGCGTATTGAGACCTTTGAGATTGTGAGTTTATTAAAAAAAAAAACAAGGGGTAATTCATAATCAATCAGATTGGCTCGGGTTCCCAAAAAAATGTATGGGTTCCCCGGGTTTCCTGAAAAAAATGTATAGGTTCCCCAACCAGATTGGCTCGAGTTCCCCGAAATGAGTTACCCCTCGAAAAAAAGCTCGATGGAGGATCTATTAGACTGTCAAAAATCATTTTAAAATCTTTAATAATGTTGCCAGGGTTATATTTTTAATTTTGAAATATAAATATATTTATTTATTCATACCATGTGCTTGTATTTTCATATAGTCGAAGTAAAGAAAAAACTTGAATTTTTGTATAGACACAAAATTGCGCAGTGTTAATAGGAGCCTATCTATTATTTAAATCTTTTTTTTTGTTTTATTTTATATTTATATTATTCATTTTATGAGTTCAATCAAGCTGCACTCTAACGCAAAATGACCATTAAAAATTTTATCTCAACGTACAAAAATAATAAGCACTCCATAATAATAGCGAAGCACATAAATTGGCAAAATTATAACAATCTGGATTAAATATTATCTTAAATAATTATAACTTAAAGATCAAACGTGATGACAGAGAAAATTAATCACATCATTTACGTACTATTAATCAAAATTTCCATTACGGGAAATGAGTTAGCTCGTGCTGAGCTGAGATGTTTATCCCAGAGAGGATAAGGTGCAGAAATTCTATACTCCTTCTTGAACACTCCTTGAGCGATTGTTAGAGAAATTGCTCACCTTTTAAACTTCACTTCTTATCTTTGAGGGCTCTTTAGCTGTCTAACCGATTTCACTGGGCAAATACTGAGGATGGGAGGATGGTGGGTGAACTCAACAAGGTTATTTATCCTTCACACTTAATACATAAATCTCCTGGTAATATATGGTGGATATCACCACCACATAGACCAACGAGGGGTGTCGATTTACCCCATTAAGACATTATTTCACACGGTTAAAGTGAAAATGAATACAGCCAACTTACCATTTCTGCTGGAAATAGTTGACGGCAGACGAAGAGGAAAGTTTGTAAATAATACATACAAGCCATTAGTGTTATATTCCTCTTGCAGTCGACCTGGTGGAGCGAGAAATAGGATATCAAGGAGACAGGGGTTAGTTTTAAGATCCCCTGAAGAGGGTGGTTTTGTATTTGAATAAATTTTTGGCGCCGTCGTCACCGAACCATACGAATGTTTTGCAGTATTTGTCTCCTGATTTAATCGCTTGGTGGTGGATTTATGAGGCAGCCTAAGTAGGATCGACAAGGTAATTGATGGCGCTTTCTGCAAAGCATCCCCATTCTGGCAATCGTGGTTATTTTAAATATCCCTCACAAAGTACCCTCTCTTAATTCTTTTGCGCCACAAACTAAAATCCAAAGTTTCCCTCCTTTACAAAAAAAAAAATTCCAATTGTCTCCCAAACCCTCTAAAAATCCCAATTTCTGGCAATGCCTTGTTGTTATACTGTGAATTACATGACAGGAATTGGCGCCAACGAAGGGGCTAATTAATCAATAGATGTGCAACTCAAGAACAACTCAATGGGATTAAAGAGATAAACTCTGGTGGAAGATGTTCATGCCGAATGAATCAGATTAGTATTGTGAAGCAATTATGTGATCAATCACTCTATTTACCAATTGTCCCCTTCATTCTGTTTTATCCCCATATTGTCCCTAATGCATTTTCTTCTTTTGGTGCACTTCATCAATCACAAAGGGTGGCCTGTAGAAAAAAGTGGAGAGTTTTGAGAACCAATGTATTAATTTGATTCAATCAACAATGATTCAACAAACTTCCAAAATCATAATTGATTTGTATCCATCAACAGAAAGAGGATATGCTTGTTTAGATTGAATGTTTCTGATGTGAGATTTTGGTAAATATATGATACATTCTAAAGCAAATAATATTGTACAATATTTTGGAATGCAATGTATGTTTTCTGACTGAGTCGTAATTTTGGCAGAATAAAAGGTCAGTTTAACGCTATTGATATCAGAAGAAAGGTCTAGAAGTGCTTAATCAAACGGAACGGGCTTATCGCCAAAACTTGATCAACTTTATAGGTATATAAATTGTTCTGCGATAACATTTTTGGTTAGAAAGTTAGATATTATTCAGTAGAAAAATCAAATAGACCAGTAAATAATTCCATTTTGATCAAAGAATGTAATGTAGAATGTAAAAATCTTTAAATTAAATATAAAATGCTGTGTTTTATAACTTATTCAATTTTACTATGCTAGAAATAAATTAATATTTTTGAATATTTTCAATTTATTTCAAATTTTATTCATACCAAAATACTGTCTAATCTACCACAGAATTTTTTTTTCTTCAAGATCTCAGATTAATTTTGTGCTTGATGATAATTTTGTATTAGGGGGAACCTTTGCAGCTTCATACAGAAAATAAAGCCCAAGTTTCAAGAGTTTTAACCGAATGCCACACAAGCTGAATCAATTATAGTATACTATAGCAGAAAACCTCTTTCTTATTAGGTTCGTAATCCCACCTGACAAAATTCCTGGAAATCCTTGGATTTCCTATAAAGGAAAATGAAAATACGACGATACGTAAATCAAAAACATCTGACGGGTTTTAGTTTGCTTTAGAAGTTCGTGTTTTTCTTCGAGTTTATCGTGAAAAATGTTTAATATCATGCTAAGTTTTTATGATCTGTTCTAAGGAATCTCTGAATAAACTAAATGTTCCAGAGCGGCTTAAACAGAATGACCCAAAAGAGTGTGATATCCCCAAAGCCGGTGCTCAATAGTTTTCACTGAAGTTTACAAAACTACAAAAAAATTTCCGGAGCTGCCATGGTAATGTTGGTTGAGATTTCAAAGTATCATAAAATCCTCAGGTAATTTATAATCGTTCTTATTTTAAAAAGCGAGCAAACCACATTTAGTTTGTTAAAACATTGCATCATTTTTATTAATGGTTCTAAAAGAATATTACGTTGAAGGGGTTTAACTCTTTCGTTTCTTTTGGGACTTTGAGTACCCAAAGCAGCATATGAATATTCTGTAATAAACAATGTTTTTAATTATTCAGAATTGACAAAAAACCGATTCTTGTGGATGATTACAAAATATAAGGATGTTTAAATTGTAGTAGGCAAATTTCTCGCCTTATAGCAATAAATGCTCTGCTGAGACAACCCGAAATATTCGAGACGCAATGTCTCCTTTCTAGGCCAGCGCTTTTGGTGGTGGAGAAGGCGATTGTGTTACAGTTAGTTGATCGTACGATCTCAGTGAGTACGGACGTCAGTGCTTATTGAGTCGTGAAAGTGTTAGGACGTAGTGAGGAAGCTCGCGACAGTCTGGAGCCCACACCAATCGATGCATAAGCAGGTCACTCTCCCAATTATTATAAATATTAGAACGGATTGTTGGTTTGTCCCTTACAAAATGTAAGATATTTTTTATAGGACATCAATTGATTACTGAAATTAGATATTTTTAATTAAAAAACGGTGAAATTGGCTTGCAGCATATGTTGCAGTCCGGAAAGAGTTAAGTGAAACATGAAACAGCTTAATATCAAAGCAAGTAAAAACAGTATTACAATAAAAATCAGACTATAACTTTGAAAAAGTGCATGACTTTTCAAAGTGTTATTGTAAAATGTAACATATTAAACGCTAAAAAGGAATTTAAATTGAGTTATACATTCCGTTTGTTAAATAAGCATTTGTTGTAACTTCATTTTTGCGATTTTGAGTTATATACATATTTGGAATCTGCGTAATTTTCCTTATTAAACGCACTTGAGAAAAAGAAACTTTCATAAGCTCAATAAAAATTATTTTAAATAAAAATTCTCGTAAGCGCCCTTAATTAAGAAAAAATTATCAGAATTTGTCGTAACTTCCATTTTTGGGGAAGTTACGACAAATTTCCATACAAAATTTTCAGTAATCAACATTTGCCGTAACTTCTTTTGCTCGTTTCCGTGACTTGTAATTTGCAGCAAAAATATAATATTTATCATTAAAACATTCACGAACTTTTCCAAATATCTAAAGACAGTGCAAATAATGCAACGTTGAACCATTTTAATTCAATATTTGTGAGAAAAAAGTATGAAAAAATCCCTGCCCATCTGTCATTAATTCAAAACAAAACAAGCGACGCGGCGTATAAAATTCATTCAATAAAATTTATGAAATAAAAGCTTTTAGAGACAGAGATTAATAGTATAATTGACTATTTTAGTGAAATAAAGGCGCGTATTATCACTGGAATAATTCAAATTGATATAATACATTTTAGAAAATTGGCGTATAGCTTCCAAGATTTCCATACATTGGAAGTTACGGCTTTATAAACGATGGAATTTACGATAAAATCTTATTGTGTTTCATCGGATATATATCTCAATATCTCAGCTTTTAAATCATATAAAGATTTTCTCGAGTTAACTTACAGTTTTTTAGTGTCACTTTTGTTATATTGACTCAAAAGTATCGCATTCGGGGCTCATTTTTAATAAAAATGAAGCTGAACTAAAATATCGGCTCCTGAAAAGTTGTCAAAAGGAAGTTACGACAAATACTGATTTAACTGACGATTTAGCACATGCATTTACTAAACAACTGCAAATGTGAAGTAATCAACAATTGCCTTTGAAATTCTAATATAAATCAAATTTGTAAGAAAAAACATTCTAATGGCACGCGAATCGTTACTTCGAGTTTTTAGGAGCAATAATATAAAGTTTGAAACCCAAGAACATTTGAAGAAAACGCTTCCATAAAGTTCAATCCTGTAAGCTAAGGTAAGGTATTCCCCAAAATAAAATGTATTGATATTTTAAAAGGAAACTATTTTTTTTAATATTCAATAAACGTTGTTATTACCCTGCTCTCTCCTATAAATATAATAAACTACAAAACACTGACAAACTGTTATACGTTTAAATAAGCAAATTCTTAAATAAATTAAGAATTAGAGTATATAACTGAGTTTTTGGTATTGATTACGTGCCAAAGTAACTAATAGACTTTTTTTATAGATTGAAGACACAATACTTGAATAATCATCATGGTGAATTTCTTCTAAATGGTTATGTTAATGCATTAATACATATACATAGCATTAAATAAATGTGTTTTCTGCAGCTGGCTTAAAGCAAAATCTCTGCTGAATTCTCTAGTACTAATTGAAGAATGATTTTGTTATCTCTTAAGGATGGCTTCTTTAGTCTGCCCCAAATTTCGATGTTCGCTGTGAATAAGAGAACAAGAAGAAGGAACTGAGCCATTACGAACAAATGGTCCGTCATTAAGCATATGGGTGGAGAACGTGTTGAAGGCTAAATCCTCATTTGTAATAAAGACTTTGAAAGAGTCTTAGAAACTTTTTGTAAATTCGTATAAAACACTATCGATAATCCAGCTTTTTAAATTTTTTAAGATACATATTCCGTATAAAAATATGATAAATTTTTGACGAAAGAACTAGAGAAACATGAACAGAGGAAGGAAGTTGAGAAATGGCATATAAAATTCCATGAATGGTTACTTTTCTATGTTTTGTATGTATTCTAGGTTGGATGGATTATGTAGGGGTTGTTCATTGTAAAAAATGCAGACGGTCTGCATTTTTCTCCTGTGTTTATTTTCCTACCGAAAATATTCAATTTGTTGGCGAGTATTTTTCACTACAGCGTCCGGCAGAGGATTTGACTTATGTATAGTATTTTCAGCGCCAATTGGAATTGCATTGTTCAAGCAATTCTTTTGCTTCTCTTTATTGCAGAATTTAAATGAGTTATTGGAGCATTGGAAGAGAATCGTGTGGAATTGATTTCCCTGATAGATTTATCTCTGCGTACTTCTGCACGAGAACTTTTCAACATGTTTCACTAGTGAAGGAGCTTAATTTGGAGTTCTCATCAGTGGCTGAGCATGGAGGAGGATGTGATAAAAGAAGGAAGAATAACTGCAAATCAATACATGTGCACGTCCAATCAATTCACCAAGAGTGTTTATTAGACCGGAAGAAGAAGCTAAATTTCTTCACTTGGCTGACTTTTTCGTTTTTACTATGTCTTTCCGTATTTCCTGTTCCTTCGTCTATTGCTTACACATAAAAAAGGACCAAACCCAATGAACCTCAAAATGAATTGGATTGTTTACAGACGCCATCCACAGCAGGAGTTGAAAGCTCCTTTTCTTTTCTCTCTGCAGCTTATTGACACTTTGAGTCGCCAGGAAGTTCCTCCATAGAGTTTAAATGGAGTTGGTGACACTGAGATAAAAATATCTCAACGCATGGAGATACTGTAAAACAGGGATGGCAAATCGTCCCATGTTTTGCGAAATGCTCGAACTTGTAACTTGGATGTTATTACCTCAAAAGTACTTTCACATGATTTACAGTTTAAACTCAAAAAACTGACCAAAATTTGGTAGTATCACAATTAATTTTCTGATAAAATAATGTTTTATTAACCACTGAAGAAGGCTTGAAGTCTGAGCCGAAAGCTTTGGGAAAAATCAAATTTTTCTTATCTGCCCCATCCCCTGACGCTTACCAGAATTGATAATACTTGAATCAACCGTCGAAAAACACCAATAAGAAATTGTATATCGGTTCATAACCGATTTAAATCGCTTTATAATCAACTTATAAAGTCGCTCAAAATAGCTGAGGGAGTAATGTAATTGATTTTTTGGCCAAAAGTTGCTTATGGGTTCTTACTCAAGACCATCACCAGTTAATAACTGTTTGGATTCGGTTCAATTATCAAAAATTTCAAGATCTATCGAAAGAGCTCAAACATTGCCCCTCCTACTCTGGCTCCTCTTCAAATGTCAAATAAATCTTTCGCCTTTTACATTGCCCCCCTCGGTTAAGAAATATACTCTCTAGAACCTTTTACTGCTCGAACTCCACGGAGAGAGCGGTATATTATAATAATCCTTCGATTTTGAGTTGTATGTATTTCGACTTCCTACCACCCAAGGGGTCTGGTAGAATTTTGGAAATCTGAAGATTCGAGTTTTTTGACGTCACGCTGTTTGTCTGTCTGTCCGTCCGGCTGTCGCCAGCTCTAGAGGCCAAACGGTTAGAGATAGCGACTTGGGAGCTAAGGGGGACCTCCCATAAGTCGACCCAAGGATCGTTAACATGCCCCTCGTTTTCCTTTCACGCCTCCCCTGCCCCTCCAAAACCGTGTTCTTACTTGGGATTGTCCAAAAAACGCGTCGTGCGATTTTTTTCTTTTTTGGATATGTTTTAGAGACTATACCCAGGCGGATATTTCGTCCTTAGACGAAAATACTTTTGAATCATTCCTAATAACGGTTTTTCAAGATCAAAGGTTAAAAAGACACTAGAGAGCACATTTTGCAACAGAATGGTATCGTGTTTGTACTCATTGAAAAGGTCTTGGAATTTCCTATAAAACTGGCACGGTCACAATCGGTTCTTGAACCGGTATGAACCGATTCATAGCTGAAGCTGATAACTAATTTTTATCTCAAAATCAATTCTATTACTTTTAAAACTATTCTGGGGAGCACTTGAGTGATGAATCGGTTCAAATCGTTTGAAAACCGGTAAATATTGCGAAAATACTTTTGAGGTATAGTATCCAAATCTCGAGTTCGAACATTTCGCAAAGCCTGGGACGCTTTGCCACCCCTTTAATATTTGATATCGAAAACTCGTTATTAGCAGCCGACTTGAACAAATGAATTCCATGATCAGCTGATTACCACTTTATAACCGAACCTAGTTCATCGGAGCAATCATCTATGGACCGCTAATTCAATAAAAAGGAAACCAGTGCATAATTGTTAAGTATTCCAAGACATTTCCAAAAAGTTCAAGCTAACCTTGATCCGTTAAAAAATATGTATTGAAATTTTAAACGTTTGACCTCAAAACTCCTTTGAATTTAAGAAATAATTCAATAATATTTTCCTGTTTAATCATACTGTCCATCTTAGATGATATCTAAAAGAAAATATGCAGAAGCAAACTAAAGTATCACAACGTATTTTCGAGATATTTTGGACCTCTAAATAGACAGCATGATATCTTATTTTCAAAATTGTGTGATATCCGTAGATAAAATGAAAAATGAGTTGAAGAGGAGAATTCTGTAACTTACAATTGTAACAAGATTGCTACGATACGGGCCTCACACCAGAACGTGCTGGAGCAGCCTTCATCGCTTGTCTCCGGGAGTGAGCCCCCATTTCCCATTCTAAGAGAGTCACGAATCTGGCATCCCCCTCGCTTCACTTGGTGAAGACCAACTGGGGTACCGATTCGATTGTGCCTTCGGAATAACTCTTCGAGAACACACAACTCCATCTAGCGGAACCATAGCGATATCGTAACTTGAAGTTAGCCGTCGTTATAGCACCCCTCAAAGTTACTACCCCAGCTGAACAGTGATTGGTACCGTTGGCTTAGGAGAGTCTTCGTCAAGACGGGCTTTCTCCTTCCAACTCCTACAGGCTCAACAGTCCTACTACATAATGTCATATGACAAAATTTCTTGGTAAATTCTAGGTAAATTGTACTAAACTCACAAGAACTCTATAACTTCTTTCTAAAGGTTATAGTTCTTAAACTTTGTCCTCCATGGGTGGCTATGATCCCCTAAGTGTTCGTAAACTTTTCTTTAATTCTAATGCTTAAGAATGGTCCTTATCGATTAGACATGGTAGATCGGTAAAGACCATCATTAAGTTCTAGAATTAAAGAAAAGTTTACGAACATTATACGGTCATAGAGTCACTCACAGAGGACAAAGTCACCCGCATCTACGGTATTATCCAAGTAGTTCGCGCTTCTACAGTTCTTCAAAGCTTCCATGCGATCCATGTGGTTATACACAATTTTCTTTCAGTGCATGAAAATGTCTTCCTCAAACCAAAAATTTTCAGCAATTGGCACTCTTCTACGGAAAATAACGCATGAAATATTGCAGTGGACAATCCACGGAATTGCTATATTGAAAAATACTGAGTGACAATGGGAATGTTCTGAACAATTTCACCATCATCCCCAAAACATCAAATGAAGGGATGTTTGAGTTAAAACAGTACATATGAAGATTGTGTTATTTGTGAGTCTGTTGAGATCATGCGACACGATTACAACAAATTTCCCTGTCACATTGTAATTTAAAGCAGTAAATACAATTTAAAGGGTGTCTGCAGGCTATCAACCCACCTCCCCCAACCCATCCAAAAAGCAACCTTACTCTTTCACATGCCAGCAAATTACCATTTGCATCTCTTTTCGTACGATATCATACATGATATTTATAACTACACGCAAATGACATTATTGTGTGGAAATATTATTAACAAATAGATTTATTAGGTTTTGCAGCAGAATTGGGAGAGAGCATGCAAAAATTGTCTCAGTCCATAAATCAACTGGTAGTGATTTTTAACTTCTTTTAGAACCCTCTTTTTTGCACTCAACTTGTGGCAATAACACACTGTAAATTTCTGACTTTATCAATGTTCAGACCAACCATAAAAACCCTCCATTACATATAGTGAAATTTTTCACAAAAAAAAATATCCTTGCGTGATTCGGGTAGATTTTGCGATTTTATGGCGATTGCACCACTAATGGCTGAATCTAATACCACTTTTTTATGTTAAACATTTTTGTGAATTAATAAAAATTGAGTAAATATGCAAATTTGCAGATAAAAAATCATAAGGGACATTAGAAATTTGCTATTGATACTATCTTTAGTCATTTGCTGATAGCAGTTAATCATGGGGAAGAGCTTATTGGCTATCAAGAAATAAATCATCTATTTACACTTTATGGGTATGGTTATGAAGTCAAAAGCTGTGTTGTAATATCAGTCATATCGGTCACATTATTAGAAAATTAAACAGATTTAAAGACTAGGAAAGGGTGTGGTAATTTTAGATAGCAGTAGTTCCCTTTAAGGCTTATCTATTAAACATTTATGAACTATATTAAAATAACCTAAATTGTTGTCTTTGATATTGGCTATTTGACAATATACAGTCACTTTTGGATCTCTAATCGGTACTTAGCCTGTAAACTATTTATTCCAATTTTCAATTATTTGAGTTCAAAATGATTTGGTAAAGAAAGAAGAAAAGAATAGAATCGAGTCTATTTTGATTATATTTTCTTTAATTTTCGTTTTAGATTTGAATTCGAGGTAACAAATTCTTTTATTAGATAATGACACTTTATAATCAATTGGTGTTTATAAAGTTTTAATGGAGAGGTGAGCAAGAACCGTTTGAAAGGGAACAAACGTCAAATGAAAATTGTACGTCAATGATCAAAACGCTACCTGGACAAACTTATTTTGACGTTTATTCGATTTCAAACGGTTCTTGCTCACTCTTGATTTAATGCAAAATTTTTAAATTCAGTGACCGTTAGGGCAGAATCACATTGACCGTAAAATGCTCACCGTATTTCGTTAATTTACGCATTTTCATCTCAATTTTTACGCAAATTCTCAATTATCGTATTACCTTTTCTCATACTCTGCGGCACTAGGTGAAAATAATATAAGTATAATATAAATAATATAAAATTAATTCCTCTTACAATTTTTTTGCTCACCGTTTATCGAATTTTCGTTTTATCTCTTTAATTTTCTTATATTATTTTCACCTAGTGCCACCGAGTATGAGATAAGGAAATATGGTAATCGAGAATTTGCGTAAGAATTGCAATAGAAATGCGTAAATTAACGAAATACGGTGAAGCTACGGCGAGTATTTTATTGTCAATATGATTCTGCCCTTAAGCGTCACCCAGCATATCGTTAGGAAAATTTATTCAATTTTTATAATGACAATCTGTTATCTCTAAATTAAGTGAAAAATATGAACATTCGAACTAGAATATTTTCAATATTATTGTTCTAATGGGTTGTAATTCTTTTCTCCTAAAAAAAAGGTGTGTGAAAATACAGAGAGATTTCCCAGAATCGTTTTTCCCAGAATTCCCAGAACCAGTTTTTCAATCGTTACGTTTTTGCAATTCAATGCTTTGTATTTTGTATTAAACTGTTGCTCATAATGCTATTAAATAGCCGAAAGAAAACCTGTGGATTTTATTAATCAAAAAATTAATATCAAATTTCGTGTATCAAATTTCGGCCAGCTTCAAATTTCGACCAGTTTGAGCGTAACTTTGGCCGATTAAGTAAATTAATTAAAATTCTAGATTTAATCATCGAATAGCCAATGAAATTTTACTTTTTCTTTAATGTTTATTCATCTTAGAATGTATAAACACAAAAATCGTTAAAATTTGGGTATAATTTGAATTGAAATTGTGTTATAAAAATTCGGTGTCTAAAGACTCTTAGGGGAAACTGGGGCACCACCAAACACGGGGTACCACCAAACACTAATTTTTATTTTTAAACTACTTGGACTATCTCGACCATTCCTTCAGTGGACAAGCATCCCTATAGTGCCTATAAATTCCTATAGGTCTTATCCTCTGAAGTCGAATATCCGATTTAAAAATCGCAGTGTTTGGTGGTACCCCGTGTTTGGTGATGCCCTAGTTTCCCCTACATAAAATGTGACAAATTGCTTCTGTTGGTAGCAATCTAATAGTTTATGGTGAATTACAAATGATTTTGATTTGAGGTTTCCATTAACATTGTTTAATGTTCATTAAAGATTCTTCTGAATCATTCTTTAAATTACAAGTAAAATTTCTCAGCTGAATGTCGTATTTAGTGTAAAAAAATAGAAATTTTAGGAGCATCCTTCGTGTGAGCTTATGGGCTTATGTTTACTATTTCGGCCATATCTCTTACTTCCTTGTATTTCTTATTTATTTTAGTATATTTCTAATTTCTAGCTAGATTGTAAAATACACAAATAAATAAAAAAGCATTGCCTCTGTGAAAAAAATGATGTGGAAAGCACATTGAAAGAGTTCAGAAAAGGAAGTCGCTAGGAATCTGCGCGTAAATTTGGGGGGCCAGGATAAAAACTCTTCAGGTATCCAAGTTAAATTATATGGAAGATATCAGGTTTATAGGTTACACAAATGTGTTAAAGTTAATAGTTAACTCATTTTGTATTAGGTTTTTAAATTTTCTATCCGCTGTTTCATACAATGTCTTCACTAATAAGGTGGCCGAAATTCACTTAAAATGTCCGGAATATTACTCAAAGCAATGTCTATATAGGTACTCAATTTTTAAATATTTTTGGATTTGATTTAAAGAAAACAAAGATGATATAATTTACAAATTTCCAAGCAATACCTCTGAAAAAGAACTAACATGAAGTCTCAATATATAATAGAAGTATTTCATTTCGAACTTAGGACTTTGGTGCTTATTAGCAACTATGTCGAAATTTGGCACACTTACCTTAATGGCCTAGAAGACACACTTGCGACTTAAGCCAAGAGACGGTTTAACGTAATTATAATAAAAATATTGATATGACTAAATTTCCATCATTTTCTCAGTAACTTAGCCATTTATCGACTTAAGCAGAGAGACAGATCCGTCAGAAATTGATGGTACTGTGATCCGGTCATAATTTTGATTATAATTACGTTAAACCGTCTCTCGACTTAAGTTGCAAGTATGTCTAGTTCATAAGTCTTACGTTGTTATTACGAAAACCACTGTATTTTCGAAACTTTTTGAAAGTAATAGCTGCTAGTTTGCATTTGACGTATTTTTCGCTTAATTTGGTTAATGTATTTTTTTTTGGAACTTTACAAAATATACGGAAAGGAAAATGCTTCTAGGGATACTATTTCTGATTTCTTAGAATAGTAAAACCCAATATGTCCATTATGAGTATCGTCTTTATTTTATTTGGTTAACGTTAAAGAACGCACCAAAAAATGCCGTCTACAGTCTAATAGCATAGGAAAATCCAGAAAATTTGGTTTGGTTCCATTTCATTTCCGCCGACATTATCTGCAAAGCAACAAATCACAGTGTGACACTGCAAATGTCGTTTCCTATTATTGCTGCTGGACTTGTCTCCAGTGGAGGTGTTTTATCACATTAACTCCCACTGGAAGGGCTAATCTATTTGGTCAGAAAAGCCGAGAAATTTCCTTTTGGGGCTCCATAATTCCACTACTGCGTAACATTTTACGCCGTGTCATTGTACTTTTTGCCCAGGAAGAAGCACCATAAATGAGTTTACTACTGCATTGTCGCTATGGCTTTAGTCATTATTTTCCCAAAATAGTAAATTACCACGCAGCTACAACATCCACATGCGCTTCCTCTCTCACCCAGAGTGATAATCATTCCCGTGGCAAATGATACAATAAAAAAGTTTCTCTTTTCAACACATGAACTTGGCCATTTTTCATTGTTGCAAATAAATTTACCCAGAAAAGATATAAAGTCAGAAAACACCCACAATAGTCAACAAGGATGCCGAAATCCCTTGATAATGAACGTTATTAAAAGTGGCAAAATCTGTCTCAAACTATTAACTACGAACTGTGTAATGTCAGTCGTGTAAGGATAAGATTGAGAAGAGAAGGAGGACGAGATGGAATCCTTAATTGCCGACATCAGAGGGTTCTTTCACGGGAAATATCTTCATCACAGTATATATCGTTTCCTTTATACTTAGGGGTTAATAAAGTAAGGTATAATCAGCTTTAAATGTCTTCATCAAATTATTTAGTCATTTCGTAAAACTCTCTCTCTTTCTGGCTGGTGGTTAATTGCAAGAAATTAAATTGATGTTTCATCATTAATTTGAGCACTGAAATTTCTCATCTGTAGCTGTTTTGTCCAGAAGTTCTAGCAAAATAATAATATTATAAATGGAAATATTTGCTTATTTTTACTGGTGGAAGATTCATGAAATTCTGTTTAAACAGTTATTAAAATAACATAAATAAAAAATTGCTCTCCCTTGGAGTTCGAGCAGTTAAAATGATTCTTTATGAAAATTGATCCTTCTCTAAATGTCCTTTACTAATATTATTAATATATGTTCAATTAAATAATTCTTATGAACTTTTTAATCCCAACGTGTAGCTTTGTATACTGTCAATGCTTTCAATTTCAACTATAACCATTCAGGAAACATGATGTGACAAATATGTATATTAATGGAGTAAAATATTTATTTACATGTCGATAATCATAATGATCATTTGAAAAAAATTTGTACATTTGTAATAAATTTGGTTGAACTGTTAAATTACAAATTTAAAAATTCAAAATTCATAACTTGACAGCACTACTCACGGGAGACACCAATGTCCTAATGTCCTATTGCGGAGGAAATGAGACTATAAAAAAGAATCTAAGCTAAAAATTGCAAGTTATAAGGCTGTTAAATTCTTTTGAAATAAAAATTTAAATATTGAGAATCATAAAAATAGTGAATACAGTTCCAATATTTTCATTCTTTTAATCTTTAGTTAAAAAATAGCAAAACGATGCAGAGTAGAGTTTTGGGAAAATGGTTAATATATGGATTACACGGGTTTCCGAGTTGAAAAAGGATATAATTTAATAAAAATTCTAATCTAACATAAGATTTAGTTTGTTTTTGAACTTAAGCAAATAACATAACAATTAAAGTTCATCTTTCTGGAATTTTAAATACATTTATGAACTATTTTGTAAAAATTTAATTGTACGAGAAACTGTGAACAAAGAAGACCGCATAAACAGTAACTTAAGTTTTTCTTTGAGTACAATTTGCGAAAAAACATCTATAACGGCTTTAAGTCTCCCATTTTTTATTTCATCTTTTTCTTTTAACCCACCCCCCGTGCGGCAATCTCTGTCTTAGCGTCGAGACCAACCTCCAGGACAAAACGATGGAAAAGCCCCTACTTAGGTTGTATGTTATGTAACTCAGCATCAGCGTAGCAGGATTACCGCCCTTTAAAAGGATTTTAGAATTTTTAAGATTGTGTTACAAAACACGTTATAATATTCTCTCGAAAGAAGTGAAGATCAACTAAAGGAGTGCAGGAATAAGGTAGACTAGACTGGTACAAATGACCAACATGCACAGAAAAAATTGTCACCGTGTAGTTGGGCTTCTGTTCTTAAAGATTTCTTAGAGGTACCAAGGCTTGCCGGCAATTACCCGTCAGCGACCCAACTAGGTGCCCCTATCCGAACTGTTTCAGGCCTGACAGGGTCTTCCTGTCAACTAATCTCCCATATGGTGGGCAACAGAACTTATACCACCAGTAATCATGAGATTATAGGGTGAAGCGAACGGATCCTGGTCAAAATCCCGATTGAGTCAAAATCCTGAATAGCCAAATCCTGAATGAGTCAAAATCCCGAAAATCCAAAATCCTGAAAACTCAAAATCCCGGAAGCCAAAATCTCTAAAAGGCCAAATTCCGAAAACCAAAAATCCGAATTCTTGAGTGTCATAGCTATTCCCAAGATTGCACCTACGCTTACTGGAGGCAAAGGGAATTTTTTCTGTATTTTGGGAAAGTATTCCACACATTATCGTCCGTGTGATTTCGTCCTTTTCAAGATTTTGACCATTTGGGATTTTGGATTTTGGGATTTTGACCTTCAGGGTTTTTGCCTTTTCGGAAATTTGGCTTTCAAAATTTTGGCTTTTCGGGATATTGGTTATTCGAGATTTTGGATATTCGGATTTTGGCCCATTCGCGATATTGGCTTTTCGGAATTTTGACTTCGGTATTATGGTTTTCGAAAAAATGGCTCTTCGGTAATTTATCATTTCGGGATTTTGCCTTTTCTGATTTTGGCTATTTGGGATTTTGGCTCACTCGGGTTGTTGGCTAATTGGGATTTTGGCTCATTTGGGATTCTAGCTATTCGAGATTTTGACTTAATCGAAATTTTGGCTTTTCGGGATTTATCTTATGGGACTTTATTCGGTCCCGAAAGAAGCACCTATTGGCCCTTTAAGAGCCTATGCCATGACCTTTCGGCATTCATTCAGTAATAATTTAAAATATGAAATTTGAAGACCTCTCTTTGTAGGAAAAAATAGATTAAAGACAACACATCATATTATTTGCAATAACATTAAGGATTTCCATTTTGAGGAGTTTTGTAGTGTTCTCTAGGCCTTATTGTTAAGTATTTCTGAGAATCTAATAATTCTCTAATTCTATCAAACTTATGATCTTTGTAAAAATTTGTCGAAACCCGAAAAAATAGTATAAATTAGTATGATAATTGAGAAGAATAAATGCGAGTTTCAATTCTTAAAGTTTTCTCCGTGGTTGAAATTTTGATAGTAATTCGCACAGAAAATAAAATTTAACCCTCGTCACTGGCTCATGGTGAAGTTATTTTGTGAAGCCGCCTGGTGAGGTGGCTGGTGAAGAAGCTGACGTGAATTTATCATAAATGCGCCAGTCGCTGTTCAAAGTCTGGCACCTCATACATAAATAAAAAGTAGGTATGATGTAAGCTTTCCTTACATACAGAAGATGTGACATTTTCCTCCATCACTCAAACTACCATTTGTGGGTCTCTTCATCCATCCACCGTGACTCTCTTATTTCCCAACTCTCACTCTCTCTCTCTTTGGATTCCAGGCCGAAAAAGGGCTCCTGGGGAAAAGGAAAAAGCTCTGGTACTGTGTGCAAATAATATCAACAGAAGAAGCATGTTTCCAAAAGGAAAATGTATAAGTTATATACGACCTGGAAATGCCAAACCTAATTTGGAATCCGGGTGGAGAGCGTCAGAAAGTGGCTCCGGTGGCATTTATTCTTGTCATACCTTCTTCGTCTTTGAGGGAAAACGAACACACAAGAGGACGTCGGAAGCTCATAACATTATTACAAAGTTTAGACGTAGTCAAGAAGGATGGAGACGGTATATCTTTGGGTATTGTTATTTTGCCATAAAAATATTTTTATATACGGCTTATACACTTAAAAAATCAACCGAGAATATTACCAAACGAGCATAACAGTGCTAATAAAAGCTATGGTACACCTTGCTTATGACTTAAATTTGAGACGCAAAATCTACTGAATATTTGATAATGCACCCAATTTTCTAATGAACAATAATCGCTTTGTGAATGAGAATTAAATATTAACAGGATTTGCCCAAATTTCTTATTCATCTTTCCCTCGCTCCCATATATAAGCTTATACTGAATAGCGTAACTTGGCATGGAAATTGCAATTTAATTTAAAGCTCCACACATTAAATGATTTGCTACTTATAGCACAACTCCCGACCTCCCTACCACTTTTCTCTTTCCATTTCTGCCAAAAGGTACGAAATCCAAACCCTTCAGATACTGGCATATGGTAAAATACAATCAGCAATACAATAATCACCGAGCTTTATTATCGCGCTACACAACTCACATGTAAAATAATCCACCACATAAAGCTAATATTCATTGTAGAAGTTACACGCAGTCTAAATGAAAGGCATTTCACTTTCATCGCCTCCCATTGAGATCTTTATGGGCTATGAATTTATATTTGGCACCGTGTAATTTTCGCGGATACAGTCGTATAAATGTACATATACCTGGGGACAACACGCTCATTCACAATGCTTATCACTGTAAAATTTATTTGGTAGGCTCTATATTGGCTAAATCTCTTGAATATTCACCACTTGGGAGTTTTTCCGGGACTTATTTTCGAGGATTTTACTTTATGCCTGTTGGAATTTACTGCCATTTTAAATTATCAACTCAGGATTATTACCAGCCAAGCTACTGAAGTCACTTATTTGTAGCACAGTTCAACAAATGATCGGATTTTTTTTTTAAATTTAAGTAGAAACTAATTTTTTAAAGAAAAATGTTAACGATCTCACAAACTAAAATAAATGTTATCCAAAAAATGCACCAAATAATTGCTATTTTTTATAATTGCTATTTAATGAGAATTCAATAAATCTGCGTCTAAAGGCGTCTACACATTGGGAGCAATTTTTGTCAAAAATTGCGTTTTTGACAGAAATTTGACGTTTCCCCCTACAATGCTGCAGGGAATTTCCTTCAAAAAAGCAATTTTTCACAAAAATTGCTCCCAATGTGTAGAGGCCATAAGGGCCCGTTTAAATAAAACTATTTTGGAAAGCATATAAAAAAAACTCTCCCTCTCCTAGTGTTTTATTGCTGAGATAAAATTGCCTGCCTATTAATCCCTCCAAATGTGCCTCAGCTAATAAAAATTAAGTAAGTTACTATTTTATTTCAAAATGTTGTAAAATTAAAGAATAAATTCTTATTCCTTTGAAATATCACTTAGTAAAGTTTCTTTTTTTCTTAATTTTTTAAGTTAGTCATGAGGATCTTTTAAGCTTAAAAATATATAAAGATTTTAAGAAGAGATTGGAATAGATGGTACATTATTTGCCTTTCAATTAAAATAAAAAGTCTCTATTTTAGACAATAGACATTTAACTTGAATTATTAAACTTTCTTTTTCTCAAAAGGAATAAGAATATTAATGCACAGGCTTCCGAATTTAATTTTGGATTTAAAAGAATTCATAATCAAAAGGTAAATAAGGTTAAGGACAGTACGGTTTAGGTAATTTTTTCCAAAATCGAATAATTTCACTTCCAATAAAATAACAAATAATTGTCTACGACGGCAAATTTTGGTGAAGTATTAAGAACTCAAGAACACGAACTAAAGGTTTTAGCCTAGTTCCCGAAGGTCTCAAAATCCTAAATAGCAAATATATTTATTGCTTTTTGTGAGCCTAACAGGTCATTAATCTTCAAAACTCCAATCCTAATTTCAATTTTTCCGAAAAAACATGATTAATAAAAATTAGAGCAGTTAAGCCAAATGACTAAGCCTTAGGTCTGAAGTCCGTATAACGCAAAAAAAACAAATCACTACAAATTCGCTGTTTTTGAACATGTTTTAAATATTACCTTAGTTTTTCAAAAAATAATATTTTTTTTAAAAATCCATGTATTTTTGTTCTGTAGCGGAATTCTGTAATTTTCGTGGCATTGTCACGCGTGAGTTCGAAACCTGACAATGCCAATCAAGCTTTTTTTGTCATATCATATGAGTTCGAAAACGCAATTCATTGAATTTTTAATGAAATCCCTTTACTTAATGATTTTATGAAAATACAGTACGTCTTGGTTGATTTGTTTAACAAAATTCATTGTCATTTGAATTACCAGAAATCTCAAATATGTGACTTCTGACAATGCCACGTGATCTGAAATGGCAATGTCACGGCTACAGAATCTCATTTTCGAAAAAGCTCTCCTAAGATTCGAACCCAATTTGTCATATGACATTACCAGAGCGTTACAGAGTTCCCCCCCCCTGGTCTCTGGTAGAAAAAGATTTTGGGGCACTGGTATCCCTCCCGTCCTTAAAGGGTTAAGGCCCAAAACACTGAGCTCTATACTCCCGATTCCTCTGAAATCATACTCTCTAAATCCAGGCTGATCCCCTGTCCATCAATACACTCTTTTGTGGTCCCATTTTCTCAAGAGGAAAATTAGTGGCAACTTTCAAATAATGACCTTTGCAATTTTAATATAGAAAAACCGAATTTTACAATATTTCATAATGAAACTCTAAAGACTAAAATATATTAAAAATAGGGCATATCTGCTAAAGGTGTGTTCAACTTTTGTTTTCGATCAATTTTATTTCGAAAATTAAAAAAAAAATTTTATATTTTACTGTTGGTTGGTATTGTGGTACTATATTCATTGAAAAGGATCCTTTCCATTCTTGATTTTAACTACTTTTTTTTTTGGAAAATCAAAGTTGTTTTCTTTGTTAAACTCAAAATTAAAAACTCTTTTTTAGGAAATCTAATACTCAATGATACCGATCGCCAGTAAAAAAAAACGGAATTTTTGAGACTGACGATTTCGGGAAATTTTTTTTTATTTAACAAAAAATCCAAAAATCGGTTATGAAGAAAATTGGACAAATAATTCAAAATAAATAGCATAAATAATAAAAGAAAGGACAAGAATAAAGCTTAACCCGTTTCCGAGATAGCACTTTGAAATTTTTGTTAAAAATCGCAAGTGAGAAATAAAATGTGACACGCCATCTGGGGCGCCCTATATCATCAGTTAAATCAGCATTTTATCAGTTAAAGTTAGCATGTAAACAGTTAAATCAGTTCTAATATAAATCAGTTAAATTTGATTTATATTAGAATTTCAAAGGCAATTGTTGATTATTTCACATTTGCAGTTGTTTAGTACATGCATGTGCTAAATCGTCAGTTAAATCAGCATTTGTCGTAACTTCCTTTTGACAACTTTTCAGGAGAAGATATTTTCAGTTCTTTATTTTTCTTAAAAATGAGCCCAAATGCGATATTTTTGAGTCAAAATAATAAAAAAAAGGCACTAATAAACTGTAAGTTAACTCGAGAAAATCTTTATAAAATGATTTAAAAGCTGAGATATTGAGATATATTATATGTCCGATGAAACACAATAAGATTTGATCGTAACTTACATCGTTTATAAAGCCATAACCTCCAATGTATGGAAATCTTGGAAGTTACCACAATAATGTTCTAAAATGCACTATATCAATTTGAATTATTCCAGTGATAATAAGTGCCTTTATTTCACTAAATTAGTCAATTTATACTCTTATCCCTGTCCCTAAAGCTTTTATTTCATAAATTTTATTGAATAAATTTTGTACACCGTGTCGTATGTCTTGTTTTTTGGCAGGGATTTTTTCACATTTTTTTCTCACAAATATTGAATTAAAATGATTTAATGTTGCATTATTTGTACTGTCTTTAGATATTTGGAAGAGTTCGTGAACGTTTTAATGAGAAATATTGTTTTTGCTGCAAATTACAAGCCACGCAAACGAGCAGAAGGAGTTACGGCAAATGCTGATTACTGAAAATTTTGTATGGAAATTTGTCGTAACTTTCCCAAAAATTGAAGTTACGAAAAATTCTGATAAATTTTTCTTAATTAGAGGCACTTACGATTATTTTTGTTTAAAATAATTCTTATTGGGCTTATAAAAGTTTCTTTTTCTCAAGTTCGTTTAATAAGCAAAATTACGCAGATTCCAAATATGTATATATCTCAAAATTGCAAAAATTAAGTTACGACAAATGCTGATTTACAAACGATATCTCGGGTTAAGACTTTTTCTAGCCAAGAGAAAAAAGTGTAGAGTAACTGTACCACAATTGCACTTTCGGCCACCTCTTTTGTTCTTCAAATTTCCATATTTTTTTTTTTAGTTTTTGTATACTGTATACGTAATACGATTTAAATAAAACAAAAAAATTCAGCTTCGACGAACGAGATGATGTGAAAAAGACTTTAAAACCTTTGGAAGCACTTCGAAAGAACAAGGAACTATGAGAATCAAGATTATCGAAATTATTACTCAAAGCTATGCCTATATTTTTACTCATTTAAAATGTATTAAGAATGATTTTAGAGCAAACAAAAACGATAAACCATCATTGTATGAAATTATTGTTTTTTTTTAATAAAATTTTCTCCATTACTTTAAATTGATGGAACCTAAAGTAATAAATAATTTAATGTAAATATAGGTATTATGCTCATTTAAATAAATAAAACTCAATTGATTTTTATTTAAAACCATGAAAGCTTTTACAATAATTCCACACAACATATTATTTTCTGTCCGCTTTTAATCTTTACATTATTGCGTTGAATTGAGTGAAAAGTGGTGAATGACGTGATGTGTAGTAAATCAAGTGTTATAATAGGAAGAAATGAAAATAGAGTGGAAAAATCTCATTTTTAATTATATTCCAGTATGAGAAGCGACTGCTCCAAAGGAGGGCTTGTGGGAATTGAACATTTGATATTCACCCCCATGTAAGCAAAAGCTCCATATAGCATTGCCAGAGTGTGTGTTATGTAAATAAAATGAGAACACGCAGAGATATAATCTAAATGATGCATTATTTGCCTGACCAACACATGCAATCGAATCGAGGGGTTGGAATTTGTAGAGAGGTCCTCACTCTCCGCGGTCCAATTGACCATCCAAAAATGCCACCATTACACAGTTATAAAGGCATAATTCACGCTGCGTGAACAGCCCCTAAAAGTGTGGATGAAGTGTGTAGAGAAAGCTTTATACGCGGTGACTTTTCTCCCCATTGTGGGTGCTTTAAGGGGTGATAGCGAGACAGTCCCAAAAGAGCTTCAGGGCTAGTAGACTCTGGGGTTGATTAATGTGTGAATGATTTGCATTTCTGATGCTGCAAAAAATATAAAATCATATTTTCTGCCCTGTTTTACTGAGACTGTATTTATAGTGAAATAGATGATCATGTGAGCGGCACTTCGCGTAATACTCGAACTCGTTAGTTCCATTATATACCTTGAAAACTGTTTTCGCGCTATTGAACGAATAGAGCTATTTAGATTATTGCAAATGATTTCATGAATTCTACAAAGTTCAAAACGACATTCCTCTCCTGATGTTTATCGGTTCATAACGGATTAAGCGATATATCTATCCAAAACGTGTAATCTGGCTATAGGGGTTACGTGGGTTCAAAGTTTAAATAATACCGCATTTTCTCTGATTTTTTAACTGATTTAAACTGATTCATCATAAATCACACAAAGATCCCCTAAAATTGCTTAAAACTAATAGAATTGATTTTCGGACAAAAATGACTTATCCATTCTTAACGGATCATATCCAACTGGAATCGATTCAGACTTCTTAGAAATTCCAAGACCTTTCTAACGAGCTCAAATATGATACCATTCGGTTAAGAAATACACTCTCTAGAGCCTTTTTAGCCTACGACCTTGAAAAACCGCTATTAGGAATAATTCAACGGTATTTTCGTATACGGACGAAATGTTCGCCTAAGGAAACTTCTAACATCCAAAAATGAAAAAAAAGTCTTACAGAATTCTTACAAATGAAAAAAATCGTACGACCGTTTTCGAGCAATCCCAAAAGAATGATGGAGGAAAAATGAGGGACATGTAAACGGTCCTCAGGTCCTTAAGTTTCAAGTCTCTATCTCAAACCGTTTGACCTCTAGGCGTGGTAACAGACCTAAGGTTTAGTCATATGACTTGACTTCCCTAATTTCTTATCAAAACAGATTTTTCTGAAAATTCTCACTCAGAAAATTATAAAGGGAAAATTATTGATTTGATTTTGAGAAAGCCACTAAAATTGGTTATTACTTAGGAATTCGAGACCCTGAATAACTGGGCTAAGCCTCAAAACTCACAGCCTTATAAGGGGCCAAATAGACTCAGGCTGCTCCTCGAAAATGTTTTTCCTGTAAAATTTGTCAATAGAGATTTACCCGAAACTGTTATTCACTGAAGGCTTAGAATCATCAAATGGAGGACCTACCCAGCAAAACTTCGATCTGCAATTCTGCACTTTTGAAATTTTAATGTTTCTTGTCATTCAATCGGATACTTCGTGTAGCTTCGGGATAGTCGTGCGACTTCGTGAGCATCGCGAATTTCTTTCGTGTTTTCTAACCATTTTCTTCCCCTTCGTATTAGGTGAGATTCTTAACAATCTCACCTACTATAATCCTAACAAAATTTCATGTCGTCCGATCGACCTCAAATTTGGCCAAAATGTGTTTCAGCACTTCCTGATCACGAATATATATGTGGCTAATTTACGTTCCCGGCCGGCCGGCCGGCCGGCCGCTCTTTGGAGCTTAATAGCTCCTAAACTAAAAAAGATATCGACTTGCGGTTTTCGGCAAAGGTTATATATCGGGTGAAAATTGCAACTTGGTGCATAGACCCCCCACCCCCCACCCCTCCTTCCGCCATTTTGAAGACCCCCCTTTTTTGTTTTCTCAATAGCTCCGCCCCTATGGCATTCAGCGGACTCAAATTTTAGTATGTTATAGCTGGGCCTTAGAGCTTTCCATCAATACCAAACTTAAGGTCCCCCGACCCCCCTGACCCGAGCTATAAGGGTCCAAAAAAAATTTCTTAAAATGGCCATAACTCCGGTTCTAATTGTCAGAATTTAAAAAGTGAGGGCTTTTTGGAAAGCTCTCGTGAAATTCCATTTCCCCTTCTAACATCGCGCAAGTTCATAAAACCACCTCTAGGGGCGCTTTTTTTAAAAAGAAAATTTTTAAATCTTAAAAGTTAAATAACTCAAAAATTCCATTGTGCATCGGGCTGAAAATTTAGTATGTTGTAGCCGTTGATTATACCTATCAAACAAAAAAAACCTTAAGTCGATCCATAACCCCTGACCCGAGCTATAAGGGGTCAAAGTTCGAATATTGACCGGCCTCTATCTCCGGTTCTAATTAACATATCGACCTAAATTTTACCTTTTTGCTTTCGTCTCGATGAGTACTTTCAGATGGAAGTTCAAAAAGTCACCACAGGTGGCGCTGTGATAGCATCAAAATTCATCGAAATTCAAAGTCACTTTTCTCAAAAACGGCATTGTGCAAGTTAATGAAATTTTAGTATGTTGTAGTCCAGTCTAGGACGTTTCCAAAATGGTGCATATGCGCGCTGTGGTTTCAATAGAACCGGAGATATGAGGGGTCAAAGTTCACGAAATTCAAAAAATCATATCTCCGGTTCTATGTGACCGATTTTGATGAATGAGGGCTTAAACGAAAGATCTCACCAAATGCTACAACTTTCTAGAATATTTGAACTTCGTGGGACCAACACCAGGGGCGCCACAGTCGAAAAACCAATTTCAATATCACATAACCTCAATTATCTCGACTGTCGCTGAACCGATTTTGATGATTACTTCAACATAATTGTAGAGCACATTTGTCTCTACATTTCGTTCATACATCATTTTCCACTCAGACTACGCTATCACTCCGATTTTGCCGTTTAAGTGTGAAAAAATTGATTTTTCCAATAATAACGCTTTGAAATCACTCAGATGCCAATTTGACTGCCTCTACTCCACCAAGACACTTAAAATAGGGGTTTAAATGGAAAGTCCCGCAAAATACAACAATTCTTTGATATAGTTGAAGTTCAACAAATGACTACTTGGAGAACTCTGGATGAAAAAACGAGTTAAGAAACAAAAAACCTCGCTTATCTTGACTTCTGAGTAATCGATGAGTTCAAGTTCTACGGCAAAATTATAGAGAACATTCTGGTCTACATTTCACCCATATATTACTTTTATGCCAGTTCATCCAAATCCTTGATATTTTGGTTTAAATACAAAATTTGTATAATTTCACGAATTTGATTCAAGATAACTGAATGGCGTCTCCCAACTTCAGCTCCAAATCGAATTTGCATGCACTCCGAGTTAGCTCACGTTAAGAATCTCACCTACATAAGCCGGTTAGGATTATCTGTCCCTTTTCTATTATGGCTGATTTAATAATATTGTTTTATAACATTATAATAATATTGTAAAAAAAAGAGAGTATTCACGTAAAATTGTTGAATAAAAATTGAATTTTAAATAAATTGAAATACATATTTTTATGTAGTTAAAATAATGTTTAGAAACATTAGAAAGGGTAGAAGAAATGTAGAAATCATCTAAATACTATAAAGAAATTCTGCCGATAATTTTAAAATTTTCTATAGAAATTCTGCAGAAAATTCTGCATAATTTTCATACAACGATCGGATCCACCTTAGAACAAAATTCTGCAGAAATTCTGCTGATTTTTCGGCAGTTAGTAATTCAAATCTGACGAATTTCTGCAGAATTCTGCAGAATTTGCCGGGTGGGTATTTCCATAAATTTCCTTTACCTTATCCTTTACTGCTAACTTTTTTAAGCTAAATATTTTCTAGGAACAACCTGAATCTATTTCGCCTATAAGGGTCGAGGAACTCCGATACCCACTGCACGGTCATGTTTAGTGTATGAATGAAGAAAGATCACCCAAAAATACCATGGAAGCCATTGCGAAGTCACATCGACTTCGGGACAGATCTACTGCACAAGATATCTGAAGCAAAATCAGAATATTCCTGACACAATTCCGAATAAGCAGACATTGAGTTCCAAACTAGATTGCCAAAGTCTGCCTATCCTATTAGCTCTAACCGGCTGAAAATGCATTGCAGTTTGAACTTATCTGTTACAAAAGAAACAGTGAGAGAGCCAAGTTATGTTAACAACTACTAAATCAATTTAAGGGTGGGTCTCCTAAAGAATCTAAAGCACTATCTCTAATTGTTAGGCTTATGGATTCTATAAAGAATAACCGGTCTAATACTATAATAATAATAATAATGCTGGCACAACATTCCATGAAGGAACAAGGTCTTCCCACAAGGGGATTTCTAGACATGCATTATTATTCTTTCTTATACGGGATGAGGGGGGCCTCAGTGGATCAGTGGATAGAGCAGTGGCTTTATGACTGTGAGGTCTAGGGTTCGAGACTAGGCAGCTGCAGATTTTTCAGCTGCTGTAATAGTTTCGAATTCGTCCAGTGAATGAATGGAAACGTAATGCCAATGCATTGACGATGAACCGCCTAAAAAGTGAGGTTGGTATAGGAAAAAAGTTTCGACATGCAGAGTTCGGTCGAATACAAATACTCATTCACTGCCCAGATCCACAAACCAAGGTTAGTTTACGGTGATGTAAAGCGGTACTGTGTGTATCAGAACGCACACAGAGCACTGTGATATGGAGCAGGTTTACTCGCCTTGGGGGTTAAGATAGAACAGGAGAATGGGGAGTGCATAATGGGCCCAAATAAGTGGCCTGGATGCAGCGGTTCCGCAAGGAATATAACCGACCCATAGACAAATCTTAATCTCTTAATCTCTATACGGGATGAGGTTATCAGTCCCATGCCCCGTGAAATCAAGTGCAGTGAAGCTCACTGGAAGCAATTCGAACACCTTTAACTCCAGAAAAATTCCTGGTGACCTAAAGGGGATTTGAATCCTGAACACTTGCATCATAGAGCGAGTGCTCTACCACTTGACCCATTGAGTGCCCCGGTCTAATACCTTCCACTATATTTCCCTTGTAATGTAAAATTCTCAAAATTATATCAAAATTCTATTCTAGAAATTTAAAAATCGAATAACAAAGGTTCCATATGTCTCTCTTATTGAGTTCATCTTTTCGAGCAATAGAAACCCACAGAGGTTGTAATAAATTCAAGTTGAAAATCTGATTATAAGTCGTAAATCGATGGACGTATTGCTAATTGCTTTGTCTTCAATACAATATCAACTTGTTGGGAATTTGGTGGGCTGGATGCAGAAGAGGATAGAAGGAAATCAATAAGAATGGGCATTGAGAAAGAAAATTCCAGTAACTAGAATGAATTGAAGATGCTGAAAATTTCAATTTTGCTAAAAGGCACTGGCTTCTTTCGAATACCACCCACTTTCTTTTCATAATATATAGATGCCACTGTCATTCCATCCCTTTATTTGTGGGTGTTACTGTGCGGAGTTTATTTTGTCGTTTGGTATTGGATTTTTCATGTTTTAAAAAGGAACCCAGGAAGAGCTCTGTGCCTGGCATGCGATCCTAAGAACCGCACACAAAAGCTATTCCAATTCTTCTGTTCTCAAGAGAGATGCGACGTATACAGAAAAAAAAATTGATGACGAGGAGAAGATGAAGGAGAAAATTTAATTTATAAGAAATATGCATGAAGAAATATCCTTCCATTTACATTTTTTTTTCGTTTCTGTCCTCTCAATTTTCTTTTAGCTATCTGACCAAGAAATAATATTCAGAATAATTCCCATGTCGAGGATCTGTCTTTTAGTCCAATCCCTGTGATATCATGCTGACTCTGGGATAAAAAAAAACTGGAAGAAATGTGTGATAGTGCCTATCTCATTCTGAACAAAAATCTATTTTCTTATAATTCTTTACATTTAGAAATGGTATTGCTTTTCCTCTTATAGTATTTAGGAAAGAGATAAATGATAGATTTAGGTAGTAGTACACCCCCTTTTCCATTGTCTCTGTATTGAATAAATTTAAAAATTAAATAGAAACCGGTCATGTGAAATTAATTTCTCAGTTTGCTCGAGCGTGCGTTCGAATTTTGAAAAATCATTTTGAATAAATTGTGTAGATAAAAAATGTGTTAGCACTGCAACGTTGTGCTTATATGTTTCAGTATTTCACAAAGATTTCCACACCATTACTTTTTTTAATGGTTTTAGTCCTTGTCAGAATCTTTTTTATAAATTTGTCAGTGGTCCAGTTAAAAATGCAAAAGAAACACTATCTTAACGTGGATACGCTTTATAAACACTTTAAAAATTTGTGATGACATAAAGACTTATTCACACTTATAGTACGCTCTAGCTTCCAAAACTTTATATTTTTCCTATATTTCTTTATTGAATCTGACCTTGTGTCAATATATTTTAATAGGTAGTATTAAGTCACACAATTCCTGGAAAAATTAGGTCAAATTAATTAAAAGAACAAGGAAAAATATGAAGTGGTTGGAGCCAGAAGTGTGCGAAACCTCAAAACCTTCTCCTAATACTAACGTTTTATTAAGTACATTAAATAAATTTCAACATTTTGATAAAAATGTCAATTGGACTTCTTTATCGAAGAGGGGTTCCTTCGACCCTAGTACATTTTTAAATATTTTCAAAAATTTTTAAATTCTTTAAAAAAAAACATGAACCCTTGAAAATGTTCAATTATGTTTAATCAATGATATATATTGTATTATAAACTTTTTATTTTTAATTTATTTTGGCTGATTTTAACCGCTCATTGTCCAAAAAAAAAATGTTTTCATAACATTAAAAAAAAACATATGGAGCTATAGCAATATTTTTATTCATCCATAAACAAGGTGATTTAAAGCTATAATATTTAATCCGAGGCCGGGGCTCTTTTTGTCCAAAATTATATAATATAGAGTGTACAAATTCAAATAATTTTTTTTTGTCAGTATTATGCTATTTCTCATTTCACTAACAGCTCCATGATTACAAAATGAAAATATTTACAATACATAGAATTTCAAAAGAGCTTCAGAGTTTGCAAAATCTCACTGAAAAGAAAGAAGAACCTTTCAAATGCTCTCCTCCTCCTTCAAAGTAGAGAACTTAAACTCTTGAGAGGGTGGCTGGTAAAATTACTAAAAATAAATTTAAACCCAAAAGAACACTTTGCAGAGGCTTTCAAATGAAAATTCTTCAGAGTCCAAGTTTTCCGTTTGTTGTTTTTTTTTTGGTTCTGCCAAAGGGGATGACGGTGTAAAAAAAGAAAACACTCCCACACTTCAAGTATGATGAATCGGAAGTCGACGATTGTGGAATGGAACATGCTTTTTCCATATAATTTTCGCCACTTTTTCCTGCATTGCAGGTATACTTTGGCTCCCATCCACGTGATTGTTGAGGGTGGAAGCCACAAATTCAGCGCCACGAGACTCAAGCAATTTGTTGCTCTCTCTCTCTAGAATTTTTCCTGCGTACCACCAAGAGCTGGCTAAAGAATGTTCAGAGGCTAGAAAAAAACCATTCAAAAATTCACCAGATTTTTTTTCTACCTATTCCGTCTGAATTTCTGGCCCTTCCTCAGCCATTTTTTCGCATAGAGCAGACGAATTGTTAGAAAAAAACGAGTATTTCGTTATTAAATTATTAACATTTTAATATAGGGGGCGAGAAAAATGCTTTGAAATGCATCGTTGCGAAATTAATTTGGCGCCCAGCTATAAAAGGTGCCTTGTGTGTTAAAATAATTATGGTGTCGGCTTCCTGTTTGGCTATTAATGTGACCCCTTTCATCATTTGTGCACGCGCATAAAATTTTATGTAGGGTTGGTTTCTGAGGGCACATGTGGATGCAATCAGCCAGAATTTTGTGTGAAAAATTTCTGATGCTGCATGGGATGACCAGTTAGGCGTTCAAATGACAAAAATAATCCATCAATTCATACATTAAATGGATGGATGGAATAACAAAATCATATAATTGCTACTATTGTGAGCCCAGATGCAGTCAATTACCCAGATAAGATTTTACTGGATGATATGGAAAGTGTGTTTTTCAAAAATATGATCATTAAAAGTCATACATTCTGTTTGTCCATTCCATACCTTTTTTTCAACTTTACGTAGACATGAAGAACATAGACATTATTAAAATTAAATAAATTAATCGAATACATATAGTTCCTTCTGCAATGTGTACGGAGAATCCTTGGTTTGGATGACCTAACAATGTATTTTTCATTGCTTTTCTTGTGCCTTAAGCGGTTACATGGATCCTGAAGACTAAAGAACAATATGTATTATATATAATTTTTTTTCATTATGATACAAAATGTATTTAAATTCAGCTTTTAAGGATATAAAAGCACATTATTTTATATTTTCTAAAATTTAGATTTTTTTTAATATAGTTGTTGGAATCTAATTCTCCTAGATCTTTAGGAAATATACTTTACAGTGGACAAGATTATTCGCAGTAACTTCATATGAGCTCCAAAAATCAAATGTTTTAGATGAGTTAACCAAGGTGTATTGTATATTGGAGCCGATTTCATCAAAAATTAATTCAAAAATTTTTGAAAGAAAGAAATCTATTTTTGAAGGAATTTTTAAATAAAAATGCCTCCACATTGGGTTTTTTCCATTAAGAATTTTTGACAGATTACTATCATTCCCAGGACTCTTGCTCTGGTGATTGTTTTTCATGATAATTTGTTGTTTCTCTGTTGAAAAAAGACGAGAAAAGTGTTTGTGGAAGTTCCTTGGGATAGTATTTAGTGAATTCATGTGGAAAATTTTCCAAAAATGCATAGGAAATGTATTTTTCTGCCGTTTGTAGTGAAATGCAATGTTCCTTTCTCCAAAGACTGGATTGGATTCCACCAGGAACGACATCTTCAAGAAAACACTCTTCTTCGGCATTTTTAAGAAATTTTTCACAAAAATGCAATAAATACTATCCCAAGAAACTTCCAGAAATCAAAAATTCTGTCAAAAATGACTGATGAATTTTGCTCCAATGTGTAGCGGTTAATTTATTTCAAAACTTTTTGATGGAAATTACCTTGAATTGGAAATGATTTTTGAAAGAAATTGCCTACACATTATGGTGTCTTCACACTAGAAGCAATTTTCGTCAAAAATTGCCTTTTAAAAAAATTCTGACGTTTCTGCCTACAAGGAAAGGGGAAATTTTCTTTAAAAAGGTATTTTTTAAAGAAATTGCTCCTAGTGTATAGAGGCCTTTAGACAATATTTTTCAAAAACCCATCTTTTTTGTCAAAAATTCTCACCAATCAATGAGTAGACAAATTTTTTGAAGTACACTTCTGATAAAAAATGTCTCATAATGTGTGGACAGCTAAGGACAAGAAGGTCCAAAATTGGGGATCAGAAAAATCGTTTTTTCTGACTTTTTAGGGCAAGACACAACTTTGGATGACCGTGGGAAAAAAAACTTATTTTTGGATCACCGGTGACCCAATCGTCCTTAAAGGGTTAAACTTGTATTCGAATGATGGATTTTGCTAAGAGAAAATATTTAACTTTGCGACTTCAGATGAATACCTATACTCTTAGTAATCAGAGTAAGGTTTTTCAAAAATTTCTCTAAAAACTAGATCTTAATTTAGGCTGAATTTTCGAAAAATTCAAATAAAAATTTGGGAAAATGTACAGTTTAAATGTTGCACTTTTATATTCTTAAAAGCTTAATAAGGAAGTAGGGGAGAATGGGGCAAGATTTGTCAAAACAATAATTTTAAAATTCGATATCCTCCAAGGGAAAAGAGACCGAGGCTTCAAATTCTTACTATAGATTGTCTTCAAGAACCTCAATAAACGTCCAAGGTTTTAAGGAATTCGACCAATTAATATAGAATATAAAAAAGTAAAATTTTGAACCATGTTTTTAAAATATTTACTCTTCAAGAGATATAAATTTTCAATGAGTTATTTTTTTAAAATTTATGTATTAGTGTGTGTTTGATGGATAATTAGGGTCTCTTGAACAGGAATCTGTTGTCCATTTGCGAATTTTCTAAAGTGGTTTCTATAGAAGATCTTTCATTAAAAATGAGCACTCAGGCGCCATGGGGCATTAATTGACAAAAAAACAAAGAATGCCAATGATGTTACACACGGTGAAAAGAACATCCAGTCACTGATTCTGAGGATTCTAATAAGAGTGCAGGCGATGTCTGAAGCAGCACAATTCAAACAAGAAGAGATTAAGGGATTATTGGAAGATTTTTCCACATCGCAAATATGTTTTTAAGGCTTAAATTTTTCTGGAATTCTATAAACGTAAAACATTGTCCATCACCTTTCTTCTTCTGTTTTTCTATGTAACATTTAGGGCAGAATCACATTTATAGTAAAATGTCTCACCGTATTTCGTTAATTTACGCATTTTCATCGCAATTCTTACGCAAATTCTCAATTAGCGTGTTACCTTATTTCATACTCGGTGGCACTAGGTGAAAATATTACAAGAAAATTGAAGAAATAAAATGCAAGTACGATAAACGGCGAGCAAAAAAACTTTAGGATTTTTTTTTGATACAGTATTTCGTACAGTTTTTTTTTGCTCACCGTTTTTTGCATTTTCGTTTTATTTCTTCAGTTTTCTTGTATTATTTTCATCTAGTGCCACCGAGTATCAGAAAGGTAATACGCTAATTGAGAATATACGAGAAATATATATGCGAAAAAATTCCACTGAAAATACGTAAATTAACGAAATACGATGAGGCTTTGACGGGGACGGGGTAAATGCTCACCCCGTCATTGTGATTCTGCCCTTACTCTTCAAACTTCGTTCAGTTCAACACTCTCAATTATTCGCCATTCTGATATTTCTAAGCCGACGACGAGAATTTTTACGTCAAAAACAGCTTTTGGAAAATGACTTGAAGAGATAATTTAGATAATTAAAAAATTGTCTGCATAAAGTTATAAAAGAATATATTTCCTACCAAAATATCTCAATTAGATATTTCATTTATTTACGAGAGCTCCTTTACAAAGCGAAAGAAAATGACAATAAATACCTCAAGTCTGACAAAATTTACCCCAGCTGTCTTGAGAATTTCTATAAAATTATCTTTTAGAAAATGGCTCGGAAAGCACATTTCCTTTCGAGATAGAAAAAGTGAACTTCGGCAAACGATAAAGTGGTAAATTTATAAGAATGTGCTCAATAGAAATCAGTCAAATTCTCCGATAGCTTGTGAAAAAATAAAACCTGCGTTTTGACAAATTTTGCCTTGCGATTTTTTAATCGGATATTCGACTTCAGAGGATAAGGGCAGAATCACATTGACAGTAAAATGCTCACCGTCACCGTCAAAGCCCTCACCGTATTTCGTTGATTTACGCATTTTCATTGCAATTCTTACGCAAATTTTCCATTATGATATTACCTTGTCTCATACTCGGTGGCACTAGGTGAAAATAGTATAAGAAAATTAAATAAATAAAGCGAAAATACGATAAACGGTAAGTAAAAAAAACTGTAGGATTTTTTTGCTACAGTTTTTCGTACAGTTTTTTTTGCTCACCGTTTATCGCATTTTCGCTTTATTTATTCAATTTTCTTATACTATTTTCACCTAGGGCCACCGAGTATGAGATAATGTAACACGATAATTGAGAATTTGCGTAAGAATTGCAATGAAAATGCGTAAATTAACAAAATACGGTGAGGGCTTTGAAGGTGACGGTGAGCATTTTACTGTCAATGTGATTCTGCCCTAAGACCTATAGGAATTTATAGGCACTATAGGGATGCTTGTCCACTGAAGGAATGGTCGAGATAGTCAAGTAGTTTAGAAATAAAAATTAGTGTTTGGTGGTACCCCGTGTTTGGTGGTGCCCCAGTTTCCCCTATATACATTGGGAACAGTTTTTGTCAAAAATTCATTTTTGATAGAATTTTGTCATTTCCACCTACAGAAGTGCAGACAATTTACTTCAAAACAGCATTTTTTAATGAAAATTGCTCCCAATGTGTAGGAGGCCTTTAGTGTGAATTATTAATTAAAAGCTGTTGGAAAACCCTTAAGGAATCCCGCCTATGTGAAGGATTAGTTCATCTGTGAATTATTGCGCCAACCTTATTAATTATACTATACATTAGGCAATGGAGCTCCTTTGTGGTCTGGAACTGGTCTTTAACGTTATGTAACTTATCTCAATAAAACATTTGTGGAACAAAATATAATAACTAATTATAGATCCAGTACTGAACCGTTTGCTGTGCAAAAAAAGAAAGAAAAGAATTCGCTCCTAACTAATTTCAAGTAACTGATGTGGCAAAAAGTAGACCAAAAACCAAAGTAGAACCACTAAAGAAGACACAATAGGTGTCGAAAGCTCTGGTTAATTGTGTGTTTTACTTTTAGATTGCACTCAATACACCAACGCTTTACCGGAAGGACATTCTGTTCTAAAATAAGAGTAAATGTAACAACTGTAAGGAAATTGCCCCACTTCCCCCTATATTTTAATATTTTATTTATAAATT